>NW_023416889.1:153889-174370 GCF_002922805.2 Oryzias melastigma | reverse complement strand
TTTCGTTTTCGTTTCGTTTTCGTTTCGTTTTCGTTTCGTTTTCGTTTCGTTTTCGTTTCGTTTTCGTTTCGTTTTCGTTGGATAAATATTGTCGTTGACGAAGACGACGAAAATTTTTCATCAACGAAATTAACACTGGTGCACGGAGGGCCAAATGCCCACCCCCCTCCCTGAGCATAAGGTGGCCTTTAAAAGCATGGAAGGTACCTCAGGCTACCTAAAAGCTAAAATAGGTGAGTTTGACTGCCACGTGCTTGTAGATACCGGAGCTTCTTGTTCTGTGATTTCAAAAAATATGTGGCTAGCCATTACCAATGGGAAGGCTGACTTGGTAACTTATAATGGGAAAGGAACAGCTGTTAATGCGGGTGAGTTAAATGTCTTGGGCTCATGGCAGACTGCGTGCCAACTTGAATCTTTGGCTTTGGTGATAGATTTCTTGGTGTCCGAAATAACATCAGAGGAGGTATTGCTTGGCTATGATTTTTTATCTAAACATAGTGTAGTGGTTGACTTGAGGAAAAACACCTGTCAAATTATGGGGAGATGTTTTCCGCTGGTTGATTTTTATGCCTCCTCTGAGCCCAAAGTGGTTGTTATCCATTCAGATACTTTGATACCCCCACGTAGTGAAGCCATCGTTTGTGGCCAGGTACAAAACGAGAAGGGGAATTATGAAAAAGGGATGTTGGAACCCTCCAGTGCCCTGTCCAAGCATTCTGTTGTTTTGGTTGCCCGTGTGGTCTGTCGAGTTGAACAAGGCATGTTACCCATTCGTGTTATTAATGTGACCAGTGACCCTGTGGTTTTAAAAAGCGGCATGAAAGTGGCTACATTGCACGCTGACGTTACAGTGGAGGAGGGTGGAAGCATGGCTAGAACTGAGGTTGGGGAACAGCCGTGGACAGTTCACACACTTCTGGAACAATTGCGGCTGGGAGAAAAGGGGTTTTCGGAGGAGCAGTTGAAATCAGTAAAGCAGTTGTTGTCCCAGAACCTGTCTGTGTTTGGTAAGGATGAACATGACTTAGGTGGAACTCATCTGACCATGCATGAAAGTGACACTGGAGATGCAAAGCCAATTAACATGCACCCACGAAGGTGTCCCTTTACATTTGCAGCAAGAAGTATCTGGCAACTTGAAGCAAATGCTGGCCAATGGCATCATCCGTCCGTCCTGCAGTCCATGGGCAGCTCCAGTAGTTTTGGTTAAAAAAAGGGGGGGTGGTCTTCGTTTTTGTGTTGATTACAGGAAGCTTAATGATGTCACAAAAAAAGATGCATACCCTCTCCCTAGGATTGATGATGCAATAGACAATCTTAGGCAGGCTTGTTGGTTTTCTACACTTAACCTAGCTAGTGGCTATTGGCAGGTGGAAGTCCACCCCAACAGCCGACTGTTGGGGTGGACAAGACTGCATTTATCACTAGTCAGGGACTTTTTGAGTTCAATGTGTTTTTGGGTTGTGTAATACACCCAGTACTTTTCGGAGGCTAATGGATCTAATACTGGCTGACCTGCAATGGACCACATGCCTGATTTACTTGGATGATACTATTGTGTTTGGACACACCTTTCAGGAACATTTGACCCGCCTTGATGGAGTTTTGGGAAAACTGAGGCAAGCCAACCTGAAAGTTAAACCATCAAAATGTAACCTTTTTTTTCACACAAGTCCAGTATTTGGGCCACGTCATTTCTGCTCAGGGGGTGATGCCTGATCCATCCAAAGTCGAGGCAGTCAGGGAGTAGCCAGTTCCAATAAATGTAAAAGAAGTTCAGAGCCTTTTGGAGTTGGCATCATACTACAGACGTTTTGTGAAGGGTTTTGCAGATATTGCACGGCCCCTGCATCAAGTGGCAGAAAAAGGAAAGCGTTTCCGGTGGGATGAGACTTGTCAAGAGTCATTTGACCAGCTGAAGGGCTGCCTAACAACGGCCCCAGTTCTGGTTTATCCTGACCCAAAAAGGCAGTTCATTTTGGACACTGATGCTAGCGGTGTGGGGATCGGTGCCGTGTTATCCCAATCAGACCCTCCAGGATTTCAGGGCAGAATTTTATGATTATTGCGGGCCTAAAACACCTGATGTTGCCGCAGCTTTTATGCAAAGTTGTGACAAAAGTTGCAATGTTTTTTTTAATATATATATAAATATATATACATTTTTAAAGTGTCTAAAAATTGTTGATTATAAAAAAGAAGTTCACATTCTCATATTCCAAATCATTTTATTGAGACACATGCACTAGGAAAACCCGTCCAATCTGGCAACACTGGCTACAGGCTACCAGCTATTCTTCTTCTGTGTTTTCACTCTCTCTCTTGCTCAGTGCTTCCGCCTAGTGGTGCCTGGTGCAATAACAGTAGTTGAACACAACATCCCCCTTTACTTAAGAATAATCTGTAATGTAACAACAATTTCTATAATTTAATTCTTAAGTGTAGTTTCCTCAGAGCATTGACATGAGCATTTTGATATCAAAAGTAAATGTCATTAATCAAGCAATCAGTAACAAGTACAAAGTCAGCTCACTATTAACCATGGTGAAGAACTCCAATTGATAATTATTAGCCATTAACTTCAGAACATCAAATTAACCCTTTGAAATCAAATCTTTTTTTTCCTCTAAACTACAAAGTCCTTAAGCGAACCTAGTGGCTTATGTGATCTGACAGGATGATTTATGGCTTGACGATCCCAGTCAGGCTGCATTTCAGCCTTTTCAGTACCAGTCTCTGGCGGTGATGGAGATGTAGGAAGCCGGTCCGGTACTGAAGCCAAGTGGTAAGCATGCCATGCTCTTCCGTCATCCAAGATGTAAGTACTAGGGCCCAACTGCTGTTTGATCCTGATGGGTGCAGAGATTGTCGCTGACCTTTCTGCACATGGACAGGTTTCCGTACGCGCACTGTCACCTGCTCTGAAGGAAGGAGGGCGAGCACCTCTTTTTGCATCACAATACTGCTTCATGGGACGTTGGTGGAGTGACACTTTGCGATGTACGTCCACAGCAGGTGGCCCCAGTGGTGGCGGACGAAGAACGTTTAGTTTTGTTCACATTTTGCGTCCGTGCATTAGTTTAAATGTTGGCACATCAGTCATGGCATGTGGTGTAGCACGGTAAGCTTGGAGAGAAGCAGTTGTTGCACTTTTCCATGGTTTGTTTTGGATGATTGCGGCTTGAATCCAACGCGCCGCTCACACCCCACCTCACACACACACACACACCCCCACACACACCCACACACACATACACAGCTCCATCATCAGTCTACACCCCGTATGGGCTTTCATGGTCCAACGCCCAATGGAAACGCTCACTTGAAATGCCAGGACCATTCCAAACCAGCCAAGAGGGGTCTGGTCTGCGCTTTACATTCGCTTGCGTGGTTTCCGGTTTAAGTCGTAAATAGCCTCAACTTCACAAAAAGTGCTGCAGATCAGCTGCGGCGTCCGTCAAAATTTGAACCAAACGGATTCGCAGCGACGTAGAGGCCGATCCGCAGACGCAAGATGTGAACGCCTGCAGTGGAAGTTCCTCTTGCACTTTTAATGTTAGGAAAAGACTGAGGCGCACGCAACGGAGCCGTGACGCTGGCGGTGTAAGCCCGGTATGAGTAACAGTCTGCAATCTGGTAAATATATGCTCTACACACTTAAAGGAGCACTTTCATGAAGCCCTAAATTGATGTGAATTTTCTTACAGGTGAGGTTGCTGGGTTTCTGCTTGGGGATAGGGGTTACCCGTGCCAGCCCACACTGATGACCCCTTAACCAGAACCTGAAGCAGGTCCCCAGCAGCGCTTTAATCAGGCTCACAACAGGACAAGAGCCTGGGTGGAAATGACCATAGCCCTGCTGAAAGTCCATTTCCAGTGCCTACGTCGCCTCAGGTTGTGACTTCAGAGGGCCTGTGACATAATTGTTGCATGTGTTGTTCTCCACAATATTGCCATTATTAGAGGAGAGCAACACCCTGACATTCAAATTCAAGAGTCAGAGGAAGATCAAGGGAAACAGTTGCAAAATCCTGGATGGACTGACTTATGTGGAACTTTTACATCCCAAAGAACAGCAAGCAGCCTGTCCGCGACACACACAGGCACACCTGAAACTCAGAGGTGCGCACACTCACGGCAGACCTGCATGAAGAATTTCCGCTGCTCCGCATTTCTGCATTTTTAATTTTCTGCATCAATGAACATGTTGACGAGTTTGATTCATTTTTCTACCGATTCTCGAAGAATCATTACATCCTTAGTGGGTATATAATTGTATATCATGCAAATAATGTGTCAAAGTCAATTCTGGATGCTCTGAATACTTATGGGGTGTGGTCTGTTTATTTTGTTATTGTCAAAAATTTTTAATAAAACTTTAGGTTTGAAAAAAAATGCAGCTTTTTGATGCTGCTGCTAGAAGTTTGGCATTTGACAGCACCACTTGTGTTAATCCAGTCCTCCCTGTAGTGATGGGCTTCTATGCACCTTCAACCACCAGAGTTGTGTAGCTGCAGCTCACGTTGCCCAGCTTCCCTGGTTTTCATGTGTGTAGACATATCTCACCTGGTGTCCTCTTTTTAAAGCTGTCATTAAACTAACCACGTGACATGTAGAAAGATGCTGTAATTTTCCACTATACGGTGAGATTCAGTAATTTTCCGTGATAGGTGAAAGGACATGGTGCAGCCTTGCATCAGCTCACAGTCAAGTGAAAGTGTGTTGCACAACCTTTAGTTTGAACATGTGTTTCATGCGTGTTTGATCTAACCCCTGCACCAGTTTCTCAACTCTGCCCCACTGAGCCACTCTATATTTTGGAAAAAGGATTCTAGAAAACACTGCTCTACAATAAAGATTAGCTCCGTAACTTCAATCAAAAGGCATCACTGTGATTAGGGGGGAAAGCAAAACCCAATCAACTTTCACAGTAAAAGACTGTGTGATGGTGTTTCCCAGCAAAGTTCACAAAACCTTGACTTCATCTCATCCAACGTGTCATTTTTGTACTGAGAATTTGAGTGAATAAAGTCTACTGCAGGGTGACAGCAGGTGATTAGGTTGATAAAGATTCATAGCTCTGATAAAACCCCACCTAAGTCTTATCTTTAAAATCCCATTTGTCTGTATTGCTGATGAATGATTACCCTGCTGTGAGAACACTCGGACCAATGGTTTGACCCACCAATGACATCAGTCTTATTAAGTCTTGCTGTTGATTCTTAAGAAGTATTTCTTAGAGGTACCCATCAAGGAGCAGGGGATACGTGCTTCACAGCTGATCTAAATCAGAAGAGGACATTTCTTTAAGCTATCATTAGAGGTTGAATAGAGGAGCTTTGTGTGATGCTATAGATTTTCCTGGGTAGCTTCCTTTGGCTTCAGTGGGAAATTCCATGACATCAGGGCTTGTGTATAAATGCAGGCATCATTTCAGACTTCTGCAGCTGGAGTCCAATCAGGCACCTGGGGCAAAATTCTTCAACATCTCAGCTGAGAAGTGGCGATGAGCATGGAGCAACACATGAATGGTGAGTTCATTTGTAGATTTTTAAATGTTAGAGCATAAGTGAACTTTACAGCTGTTATATCTGTAGAATTAACTTAATTTACACCATGTGGCAATTTATGTCTGTCAAATCTGCACAGTTTTTTCTTACGTATCTCAGCTGTTTTTACCCAAATAAAATCCATCAGTGCTTTCATGGAGACTTTCAGTTAAAAGAGAGGCATTTCCAATGCTTCCTCTATTATTGGATTTGCACAAGAAAACCATCAACTCTGCACTTTCAAGGGCACCTCTTAGTCAGCAGTGGCTGGTGGTGGTGTGTGGAGGGGTTGCTGTTATCTTTCTTTTCTTGCTGACTTTATTGCAAAAAAAAAAAAAAATAGTAAAAACAAGACGAGTTTCAAACCCAAGGCAAGGAAACAGGTGTGAACTAGAGCAGAGGTCGGCTTGAATGTTAGGCAGCCCTTGTATTCAATTTAAAAAAGTCAAATCCATTTTTCAGAGAACCTACATTTTTGAAGGGAAATATCCGGAGAGCGCACTAGCTCAAAGCAGATGGTGGCAAAAACACAATCTGCAGAGACTACCAGCATAAAAAAGAAATATCCTTGTAGATGTACTTAAGTCACATGCATATATGAGAGAGCTCTCTGCACTGTTCGTGTGCATTGAAATCAACTAAATCCTAATATAAGAACTGATGCTGACCCATTGTAACATGAGGAAAGGAGGCAGACATGACATAGACTGCATAGTTGAATGAAAAAAAAAGTTTTCATTCATTTAGCAAAAAGTAAACGTATGAATGTTGCCATGTGGAAGTCTTGGTCGAAACAGTCACTTTTGATGATCCCCTTTTAAACCTTTAATCAAATGGTCTAAGAAGCGTGCAGTCATCACAGGACTTCAGAATGGGGACATGTAGAATTTGCTTTTTTGTTTGAACAAAACAATTGTCTGGTTAGCATTGGTACGGCATCATTTTTAACCAACAGACCAATTTAGCACATTTTCTGCAACAGCCTATTGAGTTCTCATGTTTCATCTGCGTGCCCTCATGTGTGCACATTGCAACAGGTGTCGGGTTCAGGTGGACCATAGGAATCACTGTACTGCTGCATCTCCCTATCCATGCACTTGTATTGTAAGTAGGGCTGTCAGATTTGTCGTGTTAATTATGGCCCGCTCATGGCCCGCAGCAGCAGTCTACTGACTGCAAGGACCATATTGTTTTTGCTTAAACATTCTATCTTTCTGCGCCTTTGAGCCAAAATTTCACCCCCGCCACATGAACGAAAAATACCTCAAAATTTTATCACACCTAGGGAAAATTGAAAATGAATTTTTGGCATGTTGAGCGTGACCCCCTCCAAAACGATAACATCACGGCGAGCGTTTTCGTAAAAAAAATGAATGGGCCAAAAATCGCTTATGGGGCCAAAAAAAAATATTTCGAAATACGCAAACGAAAGCCCATGACACGTGTCAGGGATAAGCCCTAGAACATTTGAAATTATTATGGGATGGTCACACGACCTACGGCTTGGCGGCCATCTTGTGGCGAAGTCAGAGAAATGGCGATTTTCACGATTTTCAACAATATAGGAAAACTGAACTTTTGTTTGTCCGATTTTCACGAAATTTGAGTATCATGTCCTCAGCTTGAGTCTACAACAACCCTGGAAGTTTCATTGACCTTTGACCTTGGGAAGATGCCGCCATCTTTAAATTTTGAAGCACTTTTACTGCAAGCTACAAAAAGAAATACCTCCTAGGGGGTTTTATCAATTGTTATGTCACATCATCGGCCATAAATGGGAATCTACTGTAAGAAAAATGTTGCAATTAGAAGTTGTAGAATCTGAATGCCGTGCACGTGGCAAGGTTGCAACCGACACGGTCTTAGCTAGCTCGCACATATTTTGGCCGATTTGGGTAAAAAGGATATTCGCGCGTCTGGGGGCCCAGGCTGAGCGAAACGATATAACTTTCGAAGCCGCAATGCTTAAAATACGGCCCTGGTACGCAAAAAAAACGTTGAGAAAAAAGCACTCAGCAAAAACAAAAATTTTGCTCGCAATTCGCGAACGAAACCATCACAGCTTTACTACATATATACAATTTTTACATTATATATGACTTGGCGGCCATTTTGTTTTGAAATCTGACGTTTTGTGAATTTTACAAAGATGAAACGTACCTTCTGTTGGTCCAATTCTTATGAAATTTGACCCACATGCCGCTGGCGTTAGTCTTTAACAACCCCTAAAGACTTTAATATGTTGATCCCATGCTTAAAGTGTTAGTAATGGGCTGGGACAAAGCTAAAATAAGTATCCAGATATATGCCATATGTTCTAATGTATCAAAAATAACAAATAATTACCATTGACAAACGCAGGTTTTTGTAACATTTGACAAAATCCGCGACAAATCACACTCGCATTTCGCCCTGCTTCAGAAACGGCTCGATTTGGGTCACGTGACGCGTTGACGTCACATGATTGAGACAGCGCCAGCGGCAGAATGCAGGCGGACCCAGGGTGTCTGCAGATACATGTATGTGTGTGCGCTGCGGCAAAGTTGAATTCTATAAACATCGGTGTTATGGTCCGACGGAGTATTAGGGCCACCAAAAAAAAAATTTTAAATTATGATTTTTAAAGTCGTAAATTTACGAGATTTACAATCGAAATGAGCCTATTGTGAATGAACACTGTGAGCAGAACCAGACCGACTAAACTGTGAAAAGCTTCTGATTTCAACAGGTAAACTGAATGTTTAAAACATTGCACATGTTTGGAAGTTTCTTTGTTTGATTTGCAGTTTATTAATCATTGATGGTGGCTTGCAGGATCTCTGCAGATCCGTTGATGAAACCATCGACAGTCGCAGCGGTCCACCAGTCATTTCTTCCTCCATGAAAGATCAGATCTCATTCATTTCTGTGTGATGCTTTCATCTGAAGAGGAATAGTTTTCGGAATTTTCAGTGTACTTAGCTAACGTGACAGACTGTTGTCATCCCCTGGTGTTGTTGTGTGTTGAAACGGGACGATTCATGTGGAGAACGGGGCGTACGGAGCACTGTTTACATTCTCCTTTGGTTTCTGCGCATATCAGAGACATGCAGTAAGGTGGTGAAAGAGCTTCTGGGTATGTGAATAAATTGAATAAATAAGTGAATAAATAAATAATAATAAAGTGGCGGACGGTCCTGCAAACATGTCTCTAAGGTCTTTATTTTGCATATTAAACTCTTCATTACCAACCCGGATAGTCAGCGTCATTGATGATTTGATTTAGAGTCGCCAAAAGGTTCCAATCTGTAAATAAAGCTTCACGAGATGCTCCACGTCTTCCAGCTTCGAGCATGGCTCTGATAAACTGACAGCTTTCGTTTTCATGGGCATTCTCAGCGTCACTGTCAGTGTCATTGCCAGATAGTGAGCTCCTACTTTCCGCTCTGCCAGCTCAAATTGATAGGGCTTTACAGTCCTCAAACCACAAACACCCGGCGCCTCTGAATCAGCGTCACTTTCAGAACAAATGTTTCCACAATCTGAGTCTGAAGACAGAATTGTGGACCTGGAAATATCGCCGCTATCGCTAGCTCCGACACGCAAAGGAGAAGCCATCTTGCTATGTTGACCCCTGTTACGTCACCCGCACCACGTGACCAAAACGGAGCTCTTCCCCGTAAGAGGACATTTGCATATGGATTGGCCGCGAAAATGCCGTTTTATTTCAATATTTCTTTCTCAAAACACGGCAAAACATTTGGAAATGGTAAATATAAGGCGAAATACAGTTAACACCGAAAATGACCCACAACCCCATTACTAACCCTTTAAGCTGTAACAGGTATTATAACATTGAATATGAACATATAAGGAATGTGTTAGCAAATAACCTCCGTTGCTAAAGAAATCCAAAAATGTACTTTTGACGATTCTTGCAAAACCAGCGTCAATCTGTTTGGTGACCTCAGGCGAACAAAACATAAAATGATTGCTATGGAGATAAAACCAACAGAAAAGCCGCCATTTTGAAAAAAGTGCCTTTTAAGCAATTTCTCACTTAGATCTCACCCAGGGTGTACTGCACAAGAGGGATTTTTCTGCTGAACTCCTCTGCAGTTCAGCAGAGGAGGAAAAGATTTGGTCCTGACAAAAAATCCTTTTTTCCAATTTCTTCAACCAGAGAGGCTTCTAAAGCAACACTGCCAGGGGCCAGAGGCCAGTAACACTCCAGGATTTTTACACTGGGGTTGCTCAGTGACTGTAGGAGTTTTACAGAAACACGTTTTTATGCTGTTAATACCAGATTTAAATGTATTATCTTGTCAATAGATTACATTTTTTAACTGTCAAAGTCCTAAGAAAGAGAAACAGATGCTGAAATGTGGGGGGAAAACAAACAGTCATTTATTTAACAAGAGCTGTGGAGGGTCCACAGGCAAATTTCCTGCTTGACCGTAATAAATGGCATTCTTGATGGCCAGCATGCTGTTTTTAAATCAGCGTTTAACAAATAGCCCTTCTCCTGTCTATTTAGGATACTTTTCGCTTGGCATACAGGCTTATATGACTGTTTAAAGATGTATACATTAGCTTGACACCCTAGTCGCATATAGGAGGAGCTACAGTCAAAGGTTTTCTGCCTAATTGTCTGTTTATTTCTCACTACAATGCATGGACGACAGAGGATGTTTAGAGCGGTGATGTGTGGTGAAGGCTGATGAGACACTGACTCTTTCAGAGCCACATTTATAAACAAACGAGATGACTATATGGGTCAGTCTATGACTGGAGAACAGTTTTTGTATCCCCCATCACTTTTCAAATTATCCACAAAACCAATGCTAAAACGTTTAGTTTCTGACTAAATGTACACGCCTTGAGAACAAATCTACAAAAACTTAGAGAAAAGAATGCTTGAAAATACTGCAGTTTAGAAAATAACATTGTTTTCTGGAAGGCCTTAACTGGGAACATTTGTTTTGACAAAAGTTCAGATAAGTATTATCAATGGTCATGGAACATGTGTCCACAACATGCACTGACCCTGTTACCATAACTTTGTTTTAAGCGAAACACACTCATGTTGGGCAAACTTTTACCTGTAATGAAGTCGATTTGTCTGTCCTAGACTAAGTGACTTTAGGGTAAAAGTCTCTTTATCTTCTTTTAGTAACAGAAGTCTCAATGAACCACTTATATTCAGGATCTTTGTCTATTAAACTACGGGCTCTTATTGAATAAACTTTATTAGTAACAGATAAGGAACCAATGCAAACCCATGAGCGCCCTCTCTGTTGAGACGGTGCTGCTGCATACATCACCTAGCTCTTTTCAGTGTGGTTTTATGTCACATTTGAACACAAAATAAAGTATAATCAAACATGAAAAACATTAAATGTTAAACGGAAAGTGATGGCATGCAATCAATTTGTGCACAATTATTTTTTTTAAATAAAGGATTAGGTTCAGGCCTTTACATATTTGGTGTTGCTTTGCCAAATCTTGCAGTTGCTGTAGCAACCCCAGCTACCCCTTAGCACCGCCCCCGAACACTTCATTAACGTCTAATACACATACATAAAAACAGGCGTCATCTGCATGAGAACCTTAACATGTTTCACATGAACTGTGCACTGTTTCTTATGTCACTTTAAATTGTTATCCTCATATGCAAAAATGACTCAATATTGTGAAAGTGAGTAAAAATCACTGAAAATATATAAATAATCCTTACCATGTCAATAAGAACATTACACTTCATCTACACTTTAACCTGATATGTAGAGATGGAGGATAATTTTAGCTAGCCAACATCTTAATCAGATCACCAAATTTCATTTAATACAATTGTAATGAAAAAAATGATGGCATTGGAATACATTATAATATAGCTATAGCTAATCCAGAACATACACAAGCTGTGTCTACATGGACATGGAAGTTATCGGAATAAATGCCTGATCAGAATAAAATGTGTCATGTAAGCACGCCATTCGGAATACTCTGACCTTATCAGACTCATTCTGATCCAAATTTCCACTGATTGTTGTTCCTATTTTGATGCATATAAACAATGTATTCTGATGGGGCGGCCGTGGTGCAGCAGTAGGGCCGTCGACTCCTGATCAGAAGTGAGCGGATTCGATTCCCGCCTTGCTCCTTCGACACATGGGCGACACCTAACCCTGAATTGCCTCTGGGAGGTTGGCGTCAGTGTTCGGCAGGGGAGCCACCACCAGTGTATGAATGGGTGAATGGGTCTGTGACTGTGAAGCGCTTTGGGCCCTCGAAGGAGAGTAGAAAGTGCTATACAGGTATACACCATTTACCATGATAGTGATTACTGCACTGGATTTTACATAATACATAGACAGTGTGGTGCTCCAGAGGAGACTTTTGAGCTAGAACAGGACCAACCAGCTTTCTCCCTAAGCGAACCATGTCTCCAAGCAGAGCAGCCGGGCTTTGTAGCCGGGCTTCATGTCTGCAAGCAAGGGAGGGTGCTTTGTTATGGAAAGCCTTCTGCGTGAGCGAGCTGCCGGTCTTGGGAGAATCATGTCTGCCATCATGAACTTTGCTAGATTTCCCCCCCAGATTTTAACCACATCCAGGGCTAAATATTGTTGTTGGAACATATTTACCTAACCCTAACCCTTCTTCCAGGTCCATGCAGCAAAGAATAAAGCACTAGCTGCACATATTTAGAAAATAATGTGCAAACATTCACTTAATAATAATATAGTATTATTATAAAAGCACACTTAGAAGACCATCTCACTCTATGCTGCAGCTTTATTTGTTAACAACAGAACTCACTATTTCCTCTTCTACAGCTGTTACTTTAAATTTAGATAGCGCTGGGTGTGTCAGAATGATACATTCCGATCAAACGTGTGTCTGATGTAAACGTTTGTTACAGTCAGATCAGGATTTTCAGGCCAATGTACACAATTCAATTCTAATCCAATCTTTAATCTGAATAAAGATATTTTGCATTCTGTTTTTCTGTTTCCAGTCCTATCCGAATATTGTATTATTATTGTAACCTGCAGAGATGAACAACAGGGAGTGACAATTGAAAAAAAACAAGCAAAAAAAACAAAAACATATATATACTATATATATATATATATATATATATATATATATATATATATATATATAGTATATATATGCAAGAACACTAAGCCATCAACACTAAACCTTTATATATCTATCCATCTACTCATCCATCCACCCATCTTCTTCCCAGACCTCTCTGTCTCCTCATAAACAGTACGTGCTCCTAAACCAGTAGAGAGACATAGTGTCCTTCTTGAAACTTGCCAAAAAATACATCTTTTGGGAGGCGTCCAAAAGAGATGCTGAAGACACCTCAGCTGGCCTCTTTAAAAATGGAGGAGCAACTGCTCTAATTCAAGACCAATCCAACTACCCTGCTGAGGAAACTCACATCAACCACTTATATTCAGGATCTTTGTCTATTAGCAGCATCCCTAACCCAGTGCTCATGACCATAATCAAGAGGGGGAACACACACTGGAAAAAAGCATTTAGTTAATCACCAAATCTGCAAGTTCTCTTACTCAAAAAAATAAGAGCCCTGCAATTTCCATCATAGGTACTTCAACTATGACACCAAAAATGGGGATAAAGAACCGTCTTAGAACAAATCAAAGGTGTAACCAAGCCACAGACGTCCCCCTCTTTTGATAAAAGTGCGTCTTCCTGCATCGGTGCATCGGCCGTCTGTTTCATCTCCAGGGAAACAACTTCCCTCATTCTGCACTGCTGTTAAGTAGCAAGGAGTATGTCGTAAAACCGCATGAGTGTGAATCAACGAACTTAAAGCAGCTTTGTGTCGCAAAACCACAAGACAGCGTTTCTTTATGGAGAATCTCTCTTTTTAATTTGTCTTTATTTTCATTTTCATACATTTTTTTGTGTTCACACTGACAAAGCAACACCTGAGCAATTGTCTCAAGCCATTCAATGAGATATTTGGCGTAATAATTGATCAAATTAGGTTAGAAACATATAAACAATACAATGGAAATAGAATAGAATAGTAATACATTGGCTGGGTGGCTCAGTGGGCTAGGTGAAGGGCTGGCATGCAGGAGCCCTGGGTTCGATTCCCAGGGTTGTCCACTGATCTCCACCCAGATTGGGTCCTTAGACAAGACCCTTGACGCTGCTGCCTAACTGGGTCCCTGTGCCCCTCAAGTACAGGGTTATGTCAGGAAGGGCATCCAGCATAAAAACTCTGCCAAATCACTGATGTGAAACAGCGAGTGCTGTTACGCTGTGGCAACCCTGAAAGGGATAAGCCGAAAGTGAACTACTACTAGTTCATAATAATACATTAAATTAAATACAACATAATAAATCACAAGTTGATCACTTGAAAGGTAGTGGAAGGAAGCAAATTTATATAGTCCAACCCCGGCTCGACCATACCATTTTCTCCAAATGATTTATCAACAACTGGTTCAGGACGTATTATATTTATACTCTACAATCATAGATTCAGGTTATTAAGGATCATTAAGATCATTGATGTTATCAAATTTCAAACATCCACGGACAAATCATTTATATTAATCAGTACCAAAAATCTAAATTTACTCAGACGATTATCATCAGGAAAACATCATCCACATCAATCAATACCAAAAATCCAAGCATATTCAGACCATCATCACCAGAAGAAATCCCTGCATCAACCAGCATCAGAACTCCAGAGCATAACAGATGATTGATAATCATTTGAATATATTCCAGACCTCCAGCACTGATCAATACAGAAGATCCTCCCGACGATGATCCAAGCATACCCCAGACCTTCCACCGATCAATGCAAATGACTTTCCCTGATGAGAATCATTATCAAGAAGAAAAATTTTGTACATTAGTCAAATGCAAAATAAAAAAATCAAAATATTCTCATTAAAAATTATGATTAGTGCAGATTATATTCATCAAATAATAATAACAATAACAGTATAAAAGTAATAATAAGTAGAAAAAATTAAAACAAATTAAGAATATGTGCAGAATCAGTGATACATAACAGTTTAGGGGCAAATTTAAGGCCATGTAATCGTTCTTCGTTGTTATGACTGTGGTCATGCATGGAGACTGCAGCAGTCAGGTGGCTGTCAGTCAAGTGGGGATGACGAGCAACTTCTGAGAGGTGGTAGCCGGATCGCTGGCTGGCAGAAGCTCTGATTGGACGATGTGAAAATGTCTCTGGATGGCAGCCGTTTGCATCAAATGTCACTGGCCGCTAGCCACCCGTTAGCCCGGGTAATATAAAAAGCAGGCCATTCTGCACAACTGGCCATTTGCAACTCAGATATTGAGCACAGACTATAATCTTGTCAGTTTTCTTTATTCAATGTATTATATACTACATAAAATGATGCACAAATAACTAACTAATGGAAAAATTGAACTTTTTATTCAGTGTATATTATTTGGAGGCTTTTATTTATCACCTCTAGATAAAATGTACAAAATAAATGATAAAAAATAAACAGCTATTTACAATTCAACTTTTAACTTTATATATTTTTTTGATTTTTCCTTTAGAACAAATTTAAACTGAAACAACACAAAACACATTAAAATGTACAAAAAAGGAAAAATGATCAAGATTTTTATTTACAGTCAAAGCTGGCAATTTTAAAATAAGAAGGAATAACATATGAATCACACTGAACCATCAGAGTCATGCAGAACTAACTGAGAAATGAATAATAAAGAAAAGAGGAGAGGAGAAGAAGGGGAAAATAGAGGACAGAACCCCAGTGCACCACACTTTCCCCAGCTTCTAACTTCTAGCAGCCTTCTAAAACTAATTGTTTTTGTAATTTAATTCAAATAGTAAGTTACACATAGCAGGTGATAATAATAGCAAATAATAGAGAATATACATATTTTTAGCATATTAAGCATGTTTTGGAGAAATATGTAAACTATGTATAATTTCCCAGATGAGGCCTGTCCAAAGAGGAATGTTTTCTGCCTAGTTTTGAAGGTAGAAACTGTGCTGGCCTCTCTGACATGAGCTGGGAGCTTATTCCATAGAACAGGGGCTTGATGTCTGAAGGTTCTACCTCCAACTGTACTTTTAGAAATTCTAGGAGCTACAAGTAGTCTTGCATTTCTCTTTTAAATTGTTAAATATGATAAAGCTTCAGCTGCAGCACTGTCCCGTTCTGATTTGAAGGTTTCTGCCACATTCAGAGGTTTTTAGTGTCCAGCACAAGAGGACCAGGACCTGTTTCCTGAAGTTCTAGCCTGTCTTACCTTTGTGTGTTCGTAAAATGACAACGCAAAGGTCTGATCGCGTCAGAGGGATTATTTCCAGACAGTCCATTCATGTCTGAGAATAAAGGATATTGACCCACTAATATGGTGTCACTCAACAATTAAAAAAATAAATAGTCTAAATATTTGATCAAATATTGTCACTTTCATATTTTAAAACAAACAACAAACAAAAAAATATCATCCTCTGCTCTTGCAGTGCTGTTGGGGCATCCTTTGTTACCATGGCAACGCATGTGTTGTGGATCTAACAGGTAGTTTCCTTCTTTCATTCATTCATTCATCTTCCTGACCGCTTCTTCCCTTTCTGGGTCGCCGGAGCCTAACCCAGCTACTGATGGGTGAAGGCGGGGTTCACCCTGGAGAGGTCTCCAGTCTGTCTCAGGGCCTCAATCACACACCCATTCACTCTCACATTCACACCTAGGGACAATTTAGAGACACCAATTAACCTATGAAGCATGTTTTTGGACGGTGGGAGGAAGCCGGAGTCCCCGGTGAAAACCCACGCATGCACGGGGAGAACATGCAAACTCCACACAGAAAGGTCTCAGCCGGGATACGAACCGGGGCCTTCTCGCTGTGAGGCAAGAGCGCTAACCACTGTGCCACCGTGCAGCCTCTAGTTTGCTTCTTGTGAAAAAAATATTTAAACTTAAAAACTATGAAAGTACTATTTGATTAAATATTAATTTCCCTGTTGAGGGAACACTGTATAAGAATATGTTTGACACACATAAAAATTTGATACAGGAATTTCATAGAAACAGAAAAAAAAAGTGTTTCTCGTGGTTGTGCAGGAGTGACGTGAACCGTCTTTTTCAGTAAAAGCAAAACCATTCAGAGATTTAGTTTCACTGACAGAGTATCAGTACAGCATTTCAAACTTTGTCGTATTTAACATGAAAGACTTTGAGAACTGTGGGATTACGCATGTTTGACCTTTTAATTCAAGCAAAAGTGAAATGTGAACTCAAAAACCGCTGGATGTGAACTCTGACCTGATTCTGAGCTGCAGAACGAGCACATTTCCCTTAAGATGAGACCTTCACAGTCTCTCAGTCAAAACAACGAAGAAGAACCGTTACGTGGCCTTAAACTTGTTCCTAAGCAGTGATGTAGCACTGATTCTGATAAAAAAAAAAAAAAATTAAAAAAATACATTTTTTTGTTTCATTTTATTTTTTTAATTCTTGATCCTTTTCTTTTCAACTTATTGTTTTTTTTTATGATAATCCTTTTCATGAATACAATTTGCACAAATTGTATTTTTTTGTTTTTTTAATTAGAATATTTTGATTTTTTTTTCCTTTCTCCATAAACTAATGAAGATCATTTTTACTTATTATTTTTATATTTTTTAATAATAATAATTATTTGATCAATACAATCTGCACTAATTGTCTTCTTTTTATGAGAATATCTTTATCTTTACTGCATTAGCAAATGAAGATGATTTAAGTATTTTTTGTATTATCATAATTCATGCACAAAGTGTATTTTTTTTTCAATGAGAATATTAGATTACTGTTTATGTAATATGCAGTAATGATTACTGAAAAGTTTACAATCACTATGGTATTAATTTTCTTTACTGATTAATATAAATTATTTGTTGTGGATGCTTTGAAACTTGATTACATTAATGATCTTAATGATCCTTAATAGCCTGATTTTATTAATATTTGATATTAAGTCCTGAACCGGATATTGATAGTTCATGTAGAGAAAATGGTCGAGTCGGGGTGGGATTATATAAGTTCACTTCCTTCCACTCCCTTTCAAGTGATCTACTTGTGATTTATTAATTGATGATGTTATGTATGTATTATGACCTGATTGCTTGAAATAAACCATTTCATTCATTAATAGGAGAGGATGAGTGAGGCTAAAGCCTACATTTCAACAAAAACAGAAAAAACAGCCCATCCCTCTGTCATCAAACCGGTAATTAGACCTGAGGGATAAATAAGATCTGTAATATAAAGAAAAAGTAACTGAGTGAGGAATGAAAGAAGGGAGCTCTTTTTTAAAATAAATTTATTTATGTTTGTGTCACAGGGCTAAATAATATCTTGAGTCTATGTTTAAACTTTCCGGAGATCGTCTCGCTCATGGATTCCACTCCGGGGAAGGAACACTGACAAAGTGACAGCTCGTCAGCTGCGATCCAAAGTCCAGCTGACAGCAGAAGTCAGCGTACAGAAAACTCCTGTTGCATGTGCATTTTATCAGCAAAACTCACTGCTGAGAGCTAGGGAATAATATTATGGGATAAAATGAATCCAGCATGTCAAAAGATGCTCCAATGCTCAATTTATGGTATAAAATGGCATTAAAGCTACGCTGAGCCGGCTCGCCGGTCACAGCTCACGGCTGTGGGTCAAGACCCATGAGACTAGAACCATACCTCACAGACCTGACTCAGGTGAGCCACAGTAAGTAGGTCGGAGCTGTTTGCAGTGCCAGCCCTGCTGTTATTCTAGCATCCGGTTTACTGATCCAAAATGATTTGAATTAAGAAATACTCAGAAACACAGTTTTAATCAAAAATCATTTTATGTAGGTCCTCTACTATGAGAAAAAATATACAAGAATGCGTTAAAAAGAAGATGTTCCATAAGGTGGGCCTTAAACTGGGAACTGGTGCCCAGTTAAGTGTGTACTCTACTGAGTGTGATGATGTCATGGTATGTAGAGAATAAAACAAACTCCCATCCCTGAGCAGATGTCAAGACAGTGGTGGCAGCCAGGGCTACCCAGATACCAAAATAGAGTAGCAGATCAAGGTAGTCCAGGCAGCCTGACACCAGTCACCCAGACCAGAGTTTGAATGACCACTGCAAGAGCTCCTATGCACACATTTATGCGCACATTTAGCACAGACAATAATTTAGCACTGAATGTTTGGTCAGTGTCTAGTGAATGTGTGAATACTGGTTCTCCTTCAAAAAATGTGTGAATCCCTCTGTGTACTTCAAAAACCTGATATTGTCTTTTTCCAGTTGGAGTAAAATTTTATTGTTAGACATGACTTTACAAACATACCCAGCAAAAAAGTGTGCCCCATATGGATTAAAAGTGCAAAGGTGGGCCCAGAATGGGTTTGTCCACAGTTTCCTTGGGGGTTCCATGTGTGTTTGCCCACACTGGCTTAAGAGGGCACTAAGTGTGCTGGCTCGCTCTGATAGCCAGCCGCCCAGTGGACAGCGTAGCAAGCACCGCTGCCCAAGGTTCAGCAGACCAAGCGAGCGCCACCACCCAGGGGCCAGCGGACTCTGCAGGGTCGCCGCCCAGGCTGTTGGTCCGGAACCAATGTGGGTGAAAACAGCTGGGGCCACCACAGAACCTACAGACAAACCAATCTGGTGGCCAAGTCATGACTCTTTCATTACATACTGGCCTGTTTTGTCCCATGCTCATGCAGTGGTGAAGTCTGGGCAGTTGAATTCAATGTGTAATGGCTCAAAGCCCTAAATCAGGGGTCCCCAACTAATTTGGCAACCCTGTCAGCTTGGTAGACCCGGATCCGAACATACAAAAACATTCAGACAATAATACGCTTTTCTTTTCTTTTATTTAATTGCAATTTGTAGTTGAATTGGCAAAGACTGTTTTAGCTTATTGTCTACAAAAGTATTTCTGTCATTCAAATACTTAAATTTACATAACTACATTGAAGAATAAAAAAAAATATTGCACATAAACTTGCTTCCATGTAGTGCAATATGCGTGCTCTTTGACAAACTCACGTTCTATTTTACTTAGAGTGCAACAGTACCATGAATGTACCTCAAAAAGTATTCATAATTATGATTCATATTAGTGCAAATGTTAACATTCTGTTTTACAACAGCAGGTAACAAATAATACTACATATTGATCATTCAAGTAATAACTTTGATAAGTGAAAAAAACTTTATGGATATAAAGGTAAACTGTATAATAGTGTACTGTTACTTCTACGTGTTGGATACCCTTGGTATGTTAACGCAGATGAACAGCAAACCAAACTCGTTTCCCAAGCCAGGATGTGAGTTCCTTTATTCAGGTCTCCTTAATCCATCTTATAAAGGACATTGCGACTTGCAAATAGACGAGTGAAACTGAAATACATGAAACATAAACAGAGGGGGAAAAAAACACACCAGTTAAGCACTGAGAAGTGTAAATAAATCAGTAAACAATATCAAAACAATCCTTTTAAATGTAACTAACAATATCTCCAAATCGTTTTACTGATGAAAACAATGAATGCGTATGCTAATTTGGTCGTTAACACGTTCATTCTTATGCTAATGCGCCGCGACCAGCTGGCGAAAGGCATGGGCTAAGTCTATTTCCTGAAAACAAACATTACAGAAAAACGAACTTAAGCAGACTTTATAAATAAATTAACTTATCCTTTTTATGTTTATCATTGAACACTTGCCAAACTTACAGCTTTGGTTTCGGAGGTTTTGGAGAGCTGTTAAGACCCAGCAGAAAGTAGTTTGAACACCAGAAGCACTTCTCAAAGAAAACGTAAAATCCCACTTAAACTATCTGCATTTTACCGGCAAGCCTTCCTGTCATGGTCCCTTGTGTACAAGCACAACTTTTCACCACACAA
>NW_023416889.1:143487-152954 GCF_002922805.2 Oryzias melastigma | reverse complement strand
AAACAAATTATGAAATATTTCTTAATAACATAAATGAGAACCTTTTTCTTCTTTTTAAACTTAAATCCTTTTACTGGGGGCAGAACAAATAGACTCATCTCAGTGTGAGCAATGTGCATGAGCACTGGGAGCAAGATCTTAAATCTGGGAAGGAAAGGAGTCAAAACCATTGAGGGATACGTGCACGTGTTCACTGGTGAGCTGGGAGTGATACTTGTTCTTAATGATGTTAATACAGAAGGCTGGTTCACAACTGGAGGTAGAACCAAACATTGTTAATGTGTACAATGTCACTTTGATGAGAGAAGGAAACTTCTATTTTAGCACAAAACCTATCAGGATCAGAGGATTCACATTGTTCTCTTAACTCTACATCAGCCTGAACTCGTCCATCCGTAACAATGTGTAAATAAATGACATCATTCTTCACTAAGAAGAGATTTTTAACAAAGATCAAGAGCTGGTCTCCCAAAGTAAAGCCATCAAAGTAAGTCTTAAAGTTTCCAATCAACTTTTTGATAAAGTCAGAATGAGCAGTGACACGGATCCCTTTAATGAAGGAAAATGCTCACAGTTCTCCAGATAATAATAATAATAATACATTTTATTTGAAGCGCCTTTCATGACACCCAAGGACACTGTACATCAGGGGTGGGCAAATATTTTCTCCATGGGGCCACATGAGAAAGGGAAAATATTCTGGAGGGCCAGGCCTAAAGGCTGAACTCAATTCTCGAATATTAATTGCATTTCTTTATAAAAAGGCAGTAAATAGCATTGTTTAAAAAGCTAGTAAGAGTATATGTTACAATTAAGCAATAACACATTGAGGTATGGGCTGAAACATAATTCACTCTGAAACCAATGACTTTTCAAATGCAGAATGCATAAGAGGTCCCAAACTGGATGGTGCTAGAGCACAATCATGACAGTACCAAAGACCTGAACCTAATGGCCTTACCTTCCCTCTTTCCTTGTGAAGGTCAGAGCCCTGAGACGGACTTGAGGAATCTCAGCAAATTCTGTCAAGCTGTCACAGATGGTCTTCCTCTGGAGGAATCAGCTGAGCGTTTCATCCACGAAGCCATGGAAGTGATTATTGATGAAGCAGTAAAAAAGGCCACTGACGTTAAAGAAAAGGTAAACCTTTAAGTTTACTGTGAAGCAACATTTTGATTCTACCTGACTGTTTTCTCCTGCTGTAACAGGTATGTGAGTGGCAGTCCCCTGAACAGCTGAAAGAGCTGCTGGACTTGGAACTGAAAGATGGAGGGGAATCTGACTCCAAAATTCTGCAGCGGTGCAAAAATGCCATCAGATACAGCGTCAAGACCAGTAAGACTTCATGTTCGGGAGCTGAAGGTCTATGGCGTTTTTTTATATGTCAAAACGCGGAAATACATCTCCACGCACATATTAAACATTAGTCATGGAGAATTCAGACCATGTGTGCAACATTTTAGTCAGGTGAGCTCGCGGGGGCTTCTGGCTCTGCTTGCACAGAAACTTTCTGCGTGAGAGTGAAAAATGACTTTTGACATTTAGGGGCAGAGACAGAGGGGTGCACTGGATTTCTTCTGATTGGTCTATTTTGTGGATGACGATGCCTTCTAAACCTACATAGACAGGAAGTTTACGTTTGCAGAGGAGGCTGTAGCCCAGGTATAGGCAACCGAGGCCCAGAAATCTTTTATTTTGAAAATCAACCTGGTTCTCTAGATTAGCGGCGTGTAACACGAGAAAACTTGCAGGTGGAGCCTTTCTCTGCAAATGGATGGGATAGGAGCGGGGGGGGGACAGACGGAAAAACAGGTGATTCCACACCGTGTCATGAACGAATCTAATTTTTAGAACGGTCATAAATCAAATAACATCATCCATTCAGATGAACATTCTAGAGAAGTTTTGAACACGATTCATGTGAATACTTCCATGAAAAAAAGAAGAGGAGCAGTGCGCAGAGAGCAGGGCGGGAGTGGGGGGAGAGGGGAGAAAAGGAGAGTTTCGTGGCGCGTACAGGGGCAGGGGCACTCAGTTGTAGTCAGGAGTTTGAGTTCATCTGTTTTGTAAAAAATGTTTTTGTGTTAAAATGTTTCACTTGAAGGTTTTACATGGAGCTTCAAAGAATTCGGATTTGTTTCCTATTGAGTATCAATAATTGATTTGTTGGTTATATTTTGTTCATGTATTGACGTTTTTCTTTTTATTTTATTGAGATGATCTTATAAAATAGTTAGCTAAAATAGTTAAAGTAAAATAAACCCGTTTTTAACCACTTCTGACATGACAGTAAATTAAGATACTTTGTGTTTTATCAATCCTCCATCATGCACACGTCAGATGACTGAGTGAAATGATGATCATTATTATGTTTAAAGCGCATGTTCTTATGTTCTTATGCTGTTTCTTTGTGATTTTGGTCTTATTTAAAATGTAACTCTTTTTCTTATCTCATTTATTTAAGTGTGCAGTCCTATGTGGCCCTCTGGTAGTGATGAAGAAAAATCGTGGCCCTCCCCATCATTAAAGCTGCCTATCCCTGCTGTAGCCTATCTGCCATGCTGAAACATTGACATATCTGACTTTAAACAACAGCTAAGACTTAAGAAATAATACATTGCTCCCCCTTGAGATGTCTTATTTCTGCGTGGAGTTTTGACATATGAAAAATGCCCTAAAGTTCTCTTACAAGACACATAATCAACAAATGTACAGTATTCCTCCCTTTTTCGCGGGGGTTGGGGACCAGAAACATCTGCAAATTGTCTCACCCCCTTGGCCAAAGAATGTCTGTTCCATGCTCATCAAAAACACTTCTGATCATGCTTTGTTAAACACATCAAAGAACATTGGAGTATTCCTCAGCATGAATAGTTTTTTCTCCTCCTTCAGATGCAAACATTGCATACAAGTGTCTTTAATTGTTGGAGTTTTTGTGACAAACTGGAAGAGTCACATGACTGAAATTTTTTTTTTTATGAATATATGAAACCGCAAATAATGAAAAGCAACTAAGCGGGGGAACACTGAATGTACTGTAGCTCCACAATTGATTGGTGAACTGTCCAGGTCACCAGTCCAGCCTTACAAAACAGTAGCTGGGAACGGTTTCAGCAGACCCTGAAAGGGATTTAGCAGGTTGAAAAAATGGATGGATTTCTTTAAACAAAAAAAAAAAAGACTTTTGAATTAATTCAGCCTTAAATATCTTTTACAATGCATTCTTTAGAGATTAAATCTGTATCCAGTTGTAATATAACTATAACTACTAAAAACAATGGAAAAATTATTCTGCATCCAAAAAAGAGCTTTTATCTCACCAACCAACCGGCTGTAGGAGGTATTTAATTTACGTATTCATTTTATTTCTTTTCTAACTTGTCCTGTACAACAGCTGAGCTTTCAGATACGAGCTTATGTGTTGGACAGATTTCACTGTCACAAGCAGGGCCTCCCACCCCTGCCCAGGAGAGGGTCACCCCCAGAAAAGTGGGGGTCCGTGAGGGGTGATGTAAACAACCCTGACCAGGCTCACCCACTGGTGGAGTTTTTGGAGAGGTCCAGTTCTCGAGAGCAAGGACCAAAACCCGCACCACCGAGACCTGGACACCCTCAGGCTCCGACGTAGCTTGATTCCCTGCTCTAAGTCTTAAATCTCGGGGATCCCACTCCCCATGTGAAGAGGAGGCTGCTGGGCCCAGGAGACCGGCACCCAAGAGACAAGAGCACCAGGCCAAGGACCCCCGCTCCCCCCTGGCAAGGGTCCCCCATAATTTAGGCTGAGTTGATTCAAAAGTCTAATTTTTTGTTTAAAGAAATCCATCAATTTTTTCAACCTGCTAAATCCCTTTCAGTGTCTGCTGAAACTGTTCCCAGCTACTGCAGAAGGTGGGGGACAGAAGGTCGAAGGTCCCACGATCCTTGTGTGATGCATGTTTGTTTGTTAGAGTGTATATTTGAGGTGTTAGAGGTGTGTGTACTAAGGGGTGCAGTTAAAATTGGTGAGAAGGCCTTAACAGGACATCTCCTGATTGCTCACAGAGATGCCCCGTCACCCTCCCACCAGCGGCCCCACGTGTCTATGGTGCGGTTAAAATTGGCGGGGAGGGCACTGAAAGGACATCGACTGTCGATTTTATTGTACTGAGCTGATTCTTCATTTTTGCAGGTCATCCTCGTTTTTTTAACCAGCTGTTTGCAGGGATGGAGCCTTACTCCATGGTGGCAAGCTTTATCATCGAAGCAGTGAAAACCAGTCTGTAGGTGATAACATTTTATTGTAGTTATTTATAGTGCAAAAGTGTTTGATCCAGGAGATTCTTGTGGCGTTTGATTTGGATCAGGTACACATATGAGGTGGCCCCAGTCTTTACCTTGATGGAGGATGCTGTTTTGAAAAAGATGATGGAGTTGATCGGCTGGGATGAGGGAGGAGATGGCATCTTTAATCCAGGTAGATCAGTGGAAAACTTGTATGAAAACCTGCTCAAAGAAACCAATTTCAACCTGCAAATTAATTGTTGGGCACAATATTTCTTCCAGGTGGCTCAATGTCCAACATGTACGCTGTGAATTTAGCCAGGTATCGACTCTGTCCAAACATTAAAGAGGTTGGGCTCTATGATGCCCCACGACTGGTCATGTTTACATCACAGGAGGTGAGTGTCTTTATCAACTCTTCATAGCATTCATTGTGAACAGAAGATTGGGATTCAGCATGAATGAATAAAAGAATTAATTAATTATTTGCTCATAATCAGAAAAAGGCAAAAAAGAGTAAAAAAGAATAATTATATTCCATTTGTGCAAATCGTGTATTCAAAGCAATATTAAAAACTATAGATCATGTAGCTCTAATTGATGTGCAGTGTACAATCCAGGGTAACACTTTGTAAAAGAGCTTACGTCTTAAAGAAACACCTCTAAATAACTGGTTTAATACTTAATTTAAAATTTTCAATTGTTAATGAATAAAATCTTGCATGTAATTAATAAACACATTATAGTCATCATTATAAATCAAGAATAACATGTTAAGGTCACACATATAAGCTACTTGTTAATGCAAGAAGGAGTAATACCTTATAAATGATTAATTAGGTGTTAACTCATGCTCAGCTGATGCTTAGCTAATGCTTAACAGTGTGTAGTGATGATTTTTAGGCACTTTAAGTTTGCACAGTGCAGATAAACAATTCTAGTAAATATGGATGTATAGGTAATAAATATTATGCACTATACAGCAGCGGCACTTGAATACACAGAATATAATTACCTTCAATTAAGCTGTGGATGGTCAAGCGTCTTCAACCTGGTTTGACTGACAAGGGCATAAAAAACATGAAAAAAGAAGATGACAAGCACACAGAAAACACAACAGAAAACAAACCAAACTAAAGGATACAATCGTCATAGTACCTTTTCCAAAAGGTGTGGATTCCAGACGCTCCAACTCACCAATTAGAGAAGGGGACATGGAACAGAGCCAAAACAAACGCAAGGAGAAAAGAGGGAAATTCTTCAGTGTCCAATTGTCTTTAGAGTCTAAGAATCTGTGGAAAATGAATATTGTTTCATTCTTTGGACTTGAGCTGCTCAGCAGTCTGTCTGTTCTGTCCAGTTTTCATTAATGAAGAAACAAAAATGTTTGGACTGGACTGCAGACAGAACAGTGAACCACCCAGACCTGCCCTCCCAGTTCCAAATGTTAAGAGCAGTCTTGTTAAAAATGGGAAAGATTTTCACATATTTCAGATGAACACTTAACTCATTGTCATGTTCAAGTTTCTTCTGCATAATCTAAAGTGATTTTGCAGACTCTGTGCTGCTAGATTGTGCCTAAAGATGCTGCTGATCTGTTGTGTAGGATAAGATCTTATCATCCCTCAATAAATGGCACCAATGAGACACTGTGGCAGGTGAATGAATGATGACATCCTTTGGGTTTTCAAGTGGGCGCCCTCCTTCTTAGGTGTTTCGCTGATAGGCCCACGACACCTCCAGAGGGTTCAGAAGTGAATCCCAGAGCCCCAGGTTCACCCCCATCCGCCACCAGACATTTGTATGTTATTCTGTCCCATCATTTCTCCCAAATCTCCAGTTACTTGGAGCCTGGAGATTTTTTTAATGAGCTAAGTAAAAAGTGTTAAAGTATTACCATTTAAAACCTGTCTTTATGTTCTGAATTTTACGGAGGGCTTTTGAATCCCCCAAAAATATCATAAAGATGACTCAGGGATTGATAAATAAAAATTGTGTTTTGGTGTTTTTAACACGTTCTTTTGGCATTTTTTGGATGATTGAAGAAAATTAAGAAAAAAAAGAAAATTACATTAAAATTTGAAAAAGAAAATCAAGATTAAAACTGTGTCTTTGAGTATTACATTATTCAAATTGTGGTGAATCAGGAGCAACATCTGTTGGAAAAAGGTCGTCGGCTGGCCACAAACTCCCTGCTTCATATCCTCTTGCAGTCAAATAGATCCATTAACGCCCTCATTTTCCTTATCTGAGATGATATCTGGCTTAAAAACTGTGTGGCTAGGTACTCCAATATTGCTCGCCATTTTTTGTTGCTCTGGTAACACTAGTTTGGAGTTGTCAAAAACTGTAAATTAGCAGGAGTGCGTGTGCAATTTTCTAATAGACTACTGGCCTGCAGAAATTAGGTCCCCAAAAATAACACAAGAAAACTGCTTTTACAACAGAACACGGGATGATTGCTGAGGGACTTTAAAGTCTTTCCCGAGGTGCTCAATATCTCAGTCTTTTCTAAATGTATCTCAGCGAAAGGAGAAGTCATTCAAGCTTCATGGCTTGTTAAAATGTGTCATCTCTTTCAGGGACATTATTCAATTTCCAAAGCTGCTGGTTTGCTGGGATTTGGCACCAAAAATGTTTATGTGGTTCCATGTGATAACAGGTAACCTTTCTCTAACAACTCAAAAATCTTCTGTGAGAAGTAAGTTTCTCTAGCTTTTTACTGCATTTGCTGTTGATGTCTATGGACCGAAATGTTTCACATATGCTTTATTTAAAGTATTCTTCATACTTCCTTCAGTTCTCAATGTTTTTTTTAACCTTCTTCAACTTTAAGAGTTTAACTATCCTTCTATTCGACTGTCAATCTTCTTCCACAAACTTTCTCTTTTTAGACAAAAAAAACCTTTTCCAGATTTTCTGTATAGTTGAGAATGGACGAGAAAGTGGGCAGAGCAACGGGGCGGGGGCCAGAGCCCCCTCCCTCAGAAAAATCTATGCCCCCTCCAATTTTTGATCCATTGTCAACATCATCATTAACAAATCATGAACTGTATGTCTTCCATTAGTGGCCAGTCTCTACTAAATGCCAGTCTTTTATAGCCCCCGAGTCTAATAGGTGTTAATTGCTTTAGACACAGTCTCCAACGGTGGCTGGGCTCTTTTAAGATGCCAAACCACTTCAACCATAAACCTCCTCTTTGGTTTTCCTCCAGACCTCTTTCCTGGTAGCTTCAATCTCGGCATCTTTTTTTTTTTTTAACAATATCATCACTGTTCCTTGGGGAACTTGTAGATGTAAATTCTTTGGTCATGACTTTGGGAATTAGGACTTGTAGGAAGCAGGACTTCAACCACCACTCTAAAACCCAGCCAGCCAGGGCAAGGGGCCCTTATATGGTTTAAAAGTGGGCAGAATATGTGGGCCCCAAAGGGTTTGTCCACAGTTACCGTGGTGGCTCCACCTGTGTTTACCCACATTGGCTCTAGTGCCCAGGGACCAGCAGCCTGCAAGGCAACCCTGCTAGCTCTGCCGGTGCAGGTACCATATGTGCTCGGCTTGCAAGATCAGTTTGGGGGCTTGCGACTTGATGACATGTAAGATTGTGATTAGTCGGGACCATTAGACCACCATCATGTGACATGGGATATGACACCCATGCGCCATAACGAAGCACAGAGTCTTCCTGAGTGAAGAACTGAGGAGGTCCGAACAAGTACGCCAAGACTCACAGAAGGGGGCGCAATATTTGCAATCAACCGCAAAAACCTTGATAACAAAATAATCCCATCGAGGGGAATCATCACAGGATAGGAATCGTATTTTAATGGAGAGAAATCAGGCTGGGGCGAGCACATGTGGTACCTATACTGGCCCCTGGACAGTAGAGGAGGCTACGCTGTTCACCGGAGGACTGCCTACAGTAGCGAGCCTACCGACTGAGTGCCTACTTAAGCCAATGTGGGCAAACACTTGCTGGGCCACCACGGAAACTGTGGACAAACCCAAATGGGACGCAGATTTTCTGTCCACTTTTAAACCATATGGGGCCCATTAGGCCTTGGTGTCTGGGAATATTTTTGGTGGTTATTGTTGACCCACACCACAACTGATGCAGTAAAGAAGTTCTTTCTGTTACACATAATTTATTTGTCTTTAGCTTTATATCAGATCCCTTCCTGACACAACCATCTACATTTGCCCAGACTTGGATCTGGCACACAATTTCATTAGATTTGGCTTCTTGTGGTTGAGTTGAAACCACACAACACAATTAAATGAAAATTATAATTAGGAATAATGACAGAAAACATTGAATTCAAAATTTTTACTTTATTAAACAAATTAATTTGGTCCACTCTCCTCTTGTTTGGTTGTGCAATGCCATTATGTCTGCAACTGTACTGGGCATAGTCCAACAGCCTTCTTTCCGTCATTACTTTTAGTAAAGCAACATCTGTCAGTTCAATACTATTTCTGTCTTGCTACTGCAGAACTTTTTTTCCCAGCAGTAATAGTAATAGTAGTAGTAATAATGTATGTCCTCTCATTTGTGTGCATGGAGCTTTCCTTTTGTCTCTAATTAACTAGCTTTTTTTCCAAGAGGGAAGATGATTCCTTTGGCTCTGGAAGAGAAAATACAGTTGGCGCGTAGTGAAGTGAGTCAGTTACCTTTTTTTTAACAGCCAAGTCTATAATTTTAAATCAATGTCCTGTGCATTTATAGTACTGTGTTTATAAATACTTGTTCAGGGCGCAGTCCCCCTCTTGGTGAACGCCACCGCAGGAACCACAGTGTTTGGAGCCTTTGATCCTGTTGACAAGATCGCAGACATTTGTGAGCTGCACAGTCTGTGGCTGCATGTGGATGTCAGCTCCTTCACTTATTCTCTCTTCATTCTTTCATCAGTGTAGGAACATTTAACCAGTTATTCCCTCTTTATGTCCTCAGGCATGTTGGGGGGGTGCAGCTCTGCTTTCTAGCGCGCATAAACACCTGCTAAAGGGCATTCACAGGTAACAAAAGGGCCATACAGAGAGTGCTGTATGTCAAAGAGTGATCAACCAGTAAAAAAAAACAAATGTATTCCTTCAATTTAAAAAATTCCCCTAGACTTTTGTTGCTTTGTCTGTCATATATGTTGTGTTCTGGGGTCATGCTTTAAAAAGCAGAACATTAAAAGGCAAAAGAGCCAATGTTATTTAC
>NW_023416889.1:128204-143410 GCF_002922805.2 Oryzias melastigma | reverse complement strand
TGACACGATCCGAACCGTGAGTTTTGTGATCCGCAACACCCCTAATCTCAATTAGTTTTGTTATACTACAGAAATAACTCTTATATTAAAACAAGCAAATAGTTTCAGAAATACCTTTTTCTCCTTTGATTCTTGAAAAAGAGCTAAAACATTTTAGCAAACACGTTGACATATTTTTTTCTGCCATAAGTGTTCTGTGAAAACTTCTGGTTCAGTCACTGTTCTCTTTCTTAGCATTTCATTTTGATAGCTTACAAAGGGATATGCTCCCAGTGTAACACTCAGAAGCCCTCATCTCAATGTGACAATTCTGATTAGGTGATGATCACATCACCAGTGTCCCCTCTTTCCAACTAGCCAGCGTCACTACACAACATCAACCACCTCTTCTCACTTTTGAATGTATCTTGACATTTATTTGGCAGCCAAATTGTCTACAGATGAGAGGATTAACACTCATCTTCATTAAACAAAAGGTCACAGGGACTCTGGGGCTTAATTCTTCAGGTGTGGCAAAAAAATTTAGGACAAGGACATGACAGGTATGCTCCAGTTGTCTCAAGCTGGAACATGACCGACATGCCTCGGGTCTAACCAGGCATTGTACTTGCTTCACCATGACGAGTCTGTGACATTGACTAGCATATCAAGCTAGACCGTCTGCTGCAGATTTGCAGTTTGCCAATGGACAGCCATCCAACAGTGAGGATAAAGCATGATGCGTACTTGTACAAGGTATTGCACAGTATAGGTAGCTGGGGCTACTAGCTTGACCCAACTGTAGTGTTTCCACCCACAGAGAATGTCTTGAAATTGAACTATGCACTTGATTTTCTTATATCCAAAGAGGATAAGGATTTTCAATGAACAAGTCTCAAGCTTTGTCTGCCCCATCGAGCGAGAACTACAGCTCACCAGCCTCTCTCAACTTGAGTGTAAACATGAGAACCATCTACAGGCATGCTGCATCTAGACTTTCCATGCCATGGCCAATGGTTGTGACAGAATCTGTTGGGTCCCATTATGAGGGGTGTGAGGATTGTGGATTTTGGTTTGGTTTTTTTCACTTATGTTATGGGTTTTGGCCATGTTCAGTTTTGAATTGTCCCCAAGTCACATCAGATTCGGGCTTCACAGCTGTCTTCATTTCAGTTAATTACCCTCAGTCTATTTATGTGTCTAGTTTTCCGTCCTTCCTTGTCAGGTCATCTGCTCTGTTCAGTTCAGTTCACAATTTTTGTTTCTTCGTGGATTGTTGTCATATTTTGGTTAATTCAGAAAAAGAAGAGACTGGGGAGGATACCTCTACTACTACTATGACTACGGTTCCCCTACTCCAACCGAGGGTTGGGTTTGATGTATAAAAAAGATTGGTTTACGTCTGCTAGCCGGAAAAAATGTAATTCCATGTGTAAAAATAACTCTCTCTTAGGAAATATCTGAGGTTTTTGGAACCAGTCTTACAAGTGCCCAGTGCTTCCTATTGGACTGAGCCCTTAGACTAAATGTGCTATGTTCAGATTTGGTAGTGGCACCATTTAAATGACAGGGCACCTGGCTGGCCATATATTTAGACAACTGGCTCCTTTAAGTACACTTCAAAGAAGAAATAATATCTCAGACTAATTTTCTGATCTGCTCTGCACTGGAGAGTGTTAGGCTGAGAGAAATGAATTCCAGAAGGGACAGTTCTTAGAGTTATAAGATAAGAGGTTACAGTATTAAGAAGTCTGAGTCAGAGGTCTTCAGTAAGAAAAATCCTTTATCCAGAAGGGGGCAGCAGGCACACAGGAAGGGGAGGAAAGATCTTGACTTCCGGGTGGCAGCAGTGTAATCACAAGAAGAAGAGCAGAGACACAGCAGGAAACTTTGACCAAGATGTGAAGCACAGGCAATGCTCAGTAAACAGGAGGGTTTCCAAATCCACCTAGAAATCCACACAAAACAGGGAAAAGTATCATGTATGAATTGCTCAGAGGTATAGAAAAGGGGCAGGCAAACTCCGTGGTCCAGGAACATGAAGCGAGGAAATCCAAAACCCAGGAAACAGACGAGGACTGGAAACGTGAACAGGTGGCTGGAGAGTCTCTGGCTGCAGATGACTTTCTGGCAAGAGGGCCGCTGGGGAGAGATGCTTAAAAAGGCAGTCACAAAGGTGAGAGTAGTTGTTCTGATTACCTGTCAGCTCCTCACATGTGATGAGAGAAGGCAGGATCACAACACAGAGATTCTCTCACTGGATTGTGGAAGCATATGTGTTTTCTTGTACCAAACCTGTAGCTCACTCTACTAAGTGTTTACCTGCCCCCTGAGTTTTATACAAGGTGTTTCTATCCATGACATTTGTGTGGCAGCAAGTCAGTCTTCATTTCTCACACCCCTATTTTTATCAACTTTACACCTCTGCTCTAGGTTATACTTGCCACTGGGGTTTTACATGATCAGGCCTATAGCTCCTGATTGTTGGTGAGTGTTACGCCCTGCTGCTGCTGGACCTTTTGTTCCTCTAGTCCTTTGGCTCAGCTGGCTGGTGTGGCCAATGTCTCTTAATAGGCACCTGCTGTCTACAGAGGAGGCCACACAAAGGGAGGCAGGGAGCAGAGGATCTGGCTGGGGGTTTAGTAGGTGTGGTGCTGTTTTTTTTTTTTTTGTTCTCTTTTACCCTTTTTGTCCACTGCAATCTTTGCTGGGTTTTGTTATGTTAGTTTGGGGTTGGATCTTGGTAATCTTGATTTGCAGGCTTTGTTTATTTGTTTTCTTTAGGTAGTTTTGATTAGGCAGCCCTTACCAGGGAGCTACTGACTCTGACAGTCGACATTGGCTGGGTCAGCAGTCTTTCTGACTTATTTTATGTTTGGCCAAGGTTCCAACTCCCTTTGGTTTGTCTTTTTGTTTTAATCAGCACACTAATTTCACTATGTTCTTTCTTTCAGGACACAGGGTTTTGTTTATTTAATAAACTGTGTTCTTTTTATTCTTACCTGGTGTTATCGTCTCTCTTTGGTATTTATCCCCTAGATTCTGGGCCGGTTTGCCCACTGGCGATGTAACAGTGACTGTTTGAGATAAACTTGTCTGGCAATATAGGACTTTCCTCATCTCGTTGTGAGAGACTGAAACACATGCAAAGAAAGAGAACTTTAGGTGACTTGCGTAACCCTGGTTTTCTGAGTAGCGTGGGTGAGATGTCTCACCCAGACAGCCCTTCTTGCTAGGTCGAAGTGAGAGGTGCTTATCTTAAATGACTTTACTACATATGGAGAGGTGACAATCACGAGCTAATCAGGATTTGCAAAATAGAAAAGTGCTTCTGAGGAGCAGGTGGCATATCCCATAGCGAGATATCTGACTCATTCTAGAGAACCAGGTAACCTAAAGATTGTCCTTTGTGCCCAACAGAGCTGATTCTGTGGCTTGGAACCCACACAAAATGTTGATGGCTAGTCTGCAGTGTTCAGCATTCCTGGTCAGAGATAAAATGGTAAGAAAATATACTTTCTTTTCCATAATAAGCACTGCCACAAACCTGAAACCTTGTAACCTGAAGGAGATCAGTGACTGTAAAGTAGTGGTTGGTGAGAGTGTTTCCAGACAGCACAGGATGGTGGTGTGTAGAATGACTCTGGTGGTGAAGAAGATGAAGAAAGAGAGGGCAAAGGCAGAGAAGAGGACAAACTGGTGGAAGCTGAAAAAAGAAGATTGTTGCATGACTTTTAAGAAACAGTTGAAACAGGCTCTGGGTGGTCAGGAGGAACTCCCAGATGATTGAATAACTACAGCTAATGTGATCAGGGAGACAGGTAGGAGTGTACTTGGTGTGTCATCAGGAAAGAGAGTTGATAAGGAGACTTGGTGGTGGAATGAGGAGGTGCAGGAGTAGGGTTGGGCACCGATGGGATCTGATGCGGTTCCGGTGCTACCACGGTTCTTTGGTTTTGGTTTCGGTTCCCTTTCGGTGCTTATTGCGGTACTTCAGTAATAAAAAATAATGCCTTTATCTTCCTAAATCCAAAGCAGAACGGCTTCAAACAAGCGCAGACTCCCTCCTGCCGTGCAGCTGTGCGCACGTAATATAAAGCATAATATAAAACTCTGTCTTAAATAAACTTAAACGTCCTTGAAATTTTAGCCTGACATTTTATTAAATTAAATCAGGAATGTGGCATTTATTTGCAGTTGTTTTTGGGCAAAAGCAATATTTTATTTCAATAAAATAAGGCGGAAGATAAATGTCAATCACACGGCTGCAAAGCGCAGCAGATGATGACGACCCGCTGTGGTGGTGGGCGGAGCCGAGCCGAGCTTTCTGCTATTAGCAGCCCAACAAGGAGGAAACGATTCATTGTTTCATTTTGGGATGGGGCTCCAGCGTTGTTTAAAAATTGCGGAAACTCCACTATTCACAGCGAAAGTCATCCCCACCGACGTTGCTGTCAAAATCGTCTCCGTCAGCGGATGTGTCATGCCTGCTCTCAATGTTTCCTGGGTCTTCCTCACCGGGCTCTTCTTCTTCTTGACCCAAAATGCTCATGCTAGCTCCGGAGGATGTGCTAGAGTGTGTTACTTCACGCTTTACACCCCCCCCCCCCCAGCAGTGAAAGACCGTTCAATTTTCTGCATTTAGTGCAATCCCATGCGTGGTCAAATGTTTGCTGAGATTTGAGGTGTTACCTCTGCCACACGAGTTAATCTTGCTGCATCGGTTGCACGTGGCTGAATTTTCCGTTTTTGCTGTAAAATACAGCCAGACCTTCGAGCGCTTTAGCTTCGGCATTTTAGATGCACGCGCTTGCGCTGTTGCCGGTTTTATATGAGCCTGCCCACGAACACAAGAAAGTAAATAGATAGGCTGAATCGTAAAAAATCAGAAGGGAGTACAAGTGATTGACATGTCCACAGACAAATGAAACTTCAATGAAATTTGGAACCGAAATCCGGCACCGTTTGCAGCCGCATCTTTCGGTTTCGGTAGAACCGCGCAAATCATAACGGTTCCTACTTGGAACCGAACTTCGGTGCCCAACCCTATGCAGGAGTGTATACGGAGTAAGAGACTAGCTAAGAAGAAGTGGGACACTGAGAGGACTGAGGAGAGTAGACAGGAGTACAGGGAGATGCAGCGTAAGGGGAAAGTAGAGGTGTCAAAGGCCAAACAAAGAGCTTATGATGACTTGTACGCTAGGTTGGGTAGTAAGGAGGGAGAGACTGACCTGTACAGACTAGCAAGGCAGAGAGATCGAGATGGGAAGGACATGCAGCAGGTAAGGGTGATCCAGTGCTTTAAGTGGACCACAAGAAGTGGCGGTGCTCACTTTATCGGAAGTCGAAACATAAAATAGAATCTTGAATGTAAATATTAATCGATAAAAATAAGTCCTTTTTTCAATGTGTCTTAATATGAAATAAGAAAGAGGGAGCTCAAGTCTAGTCTAAAAATAAATGTAGTCAAACACTAACATGTGTTCGTAAAATTATTTTAATTATTTTCATAAAAAAAATTTAATTATTTTAAAGTTGAAGATGAAACTTTGGTTGGTGATTTTATGGAGGAGCTGTACCATTCTGTATGATACCCAACTTATAATTTATAAGCTACAACCAAAACAGTGAAAAAAAAAGAAAAACGAACGTTAAACAAAGAAAAAAGTCCAAAGCACATAACCTCAGAGTGAAATCTATTTCTACAGAGTAAATCCTCATCTAAAAATGTCGACAGCATGCGCCTCTTGTTGTTTTAAACTGCTGCATCGGTACATTCCATTGAGGAAAACAAGAGTAGGACAATGATTGGTACATTGTTGAATTGTAAAGTAGGTGTTAAAAGGTCTTCACGGACCCATTGATGAGGTCTGCTCCCATTGGCTACCCGTCATCTGTCAACCAAACCCCCCAGACGTTCGACGTCAGACCCACAAACGCTTATTGAGCCATCTGATTGGTCAATTTATAACTCTAATAACTTGTGATAATAGAAAAAAATCTTTAAAAAAATTAGGATTAGAAAAAAGAAGTTAATCAGAAAGCAGCAGAGGAAGAATGATTATTCTGACATATAAAATGACTGAGAAATAACTGTCTGTTTCTCAATGTAAGTCAATGGGACTTTGGCCTTTTTGCAACCCAGTGGTACTTCCTATATGGAACACGGAAGTAGGGGGGTTTGTTCAGTCCAGTTTTTTCTTATACAGTCAATGGTCATTACCTGGCTGTGTGAGGCGTCAGTCTGAGAGGCCGCCTCCGTTTCCACCCGCGTTCTTTTAACACCCCGTAGCCACGAGATCATCATTGGGTTTTCATTCACGCTAAAGTAATTTCTTGCTTATTACATTGCTCAGACAAGTTTGTGTTGACGGCGTAGTGTAGAAATCTTGAGACCGCTCGAAACCCCCCCCCCCTGTGTGCTAAACAGGAAGTTCCCGCAGGCTCCAAAAAGCCCAAATCCCATAAACTTCTGAAGAGAAAAAACATGTTATTACTGATTATATTTGTCAGAATAACCCTTTTTGAACAAGTATGTATTTTCCTAACACGTTCTTCTTGCAAATTTTTTTTTTCCAGGATATTTTTTGTCCTTACCTCAAGTTAGTCAAGTTAAAAACTGACCAATCAGATGCGTCAAATGACAGCGTGTGGTGCCCGCTGGCCCCCACCTTGAGGATTTGATTGACATCTTCTCCCGAGCTGCTTTCAGTGGAAGGAGGGATGTGAACTGCCAATAAGCTTACTCATGATTGTCGACTGTAGCTGCCCTAAAAGCGCGACTCAGACAAACTAGGTCTGTCTCTGTCAGTAGATTTGGCCTCATTTGGCGCCGGAGCTAAGGTATTTATACGGGGATGTTACTCCCTCTGTCCAGTGATAACATGGTGCAGAGATGCCCACTGACGTTGATGTACAAATTGGGCTTGCTATCTGCCAAGCGCAATGAATTGTGGGATACCTTTACTTTGGTTTTTCTAGGTAAATTCGATTTTAAGGTTGGAATGGGTGGAGAAAAGTGTCAGGTGTGATGTGTGACAGAAGAGTTTCAGCACAAATGAAAGGAAAGGTGTACAAGACTGTGGTGAGACCAGCCATGTTGTTTGGACTAGAAACAGTGGGACTGAAGAAAAGACAGGAAGCAGAGCTGGAGGTAGCAGAGATGAAGATGCTGAGGTTCTCTTTGGGAGTGACCAGGATGGATAGGATCAGGAATGAATACATCAGAGGGACAGCACATGTTAGAGGTTTTGGAGATAAAGTCAGAGAGGCCAGACTGAGATGGTTTGGACATGTTCAGAGGAGAGACAGTGAATATATTGGTAGAAGGATGCTGAGTCTAGAGCTGCCAGGAAAGAGGTCTAGAGGAAGACCAAAGAGGAGGTTTATGGATGCAGTGAATGAAGACATGAAGGTGGCTGGTGTTAGAGTGGAGGATGCTGAAGACAGGCTTAGATGGAGGCAACTGATTCACTGTGGCGACCCCTGAAGGGAAAAGCTGAAAGGAAAAGAAGATGAAGCACTGCTACAAAACAAGTATAGTTTCATAAATGGGACTGTTCAGCAGTGTAGTACCTTCAGAACACAGAGAGCAAATTCCAATGATAGTCTTGAGCCTGAGTGTGTGAAAGCACTGTTTCCTTTCAGGGTCTCCTTCAACGCTGCCACTCTGCAAAAGCCTCGTACCTCTTTCAGCAAGACAAGTTCTACGACGTGAGCTATGACACAGGGGACAAGTCAGTTCAGTGCAGCAGGAAACCTGATGCTTTTAAGTTCTGGCTCATGTGGAAGGCTTTGGGATCTACAGAGCTTGAGCGGAGGGTTGACAAAGCTCTGGCCATGGCCAGGTAGGTCTGAGAAGGCACACCTGTGGAGCTAGCTCAGAACAAACAATTGACATGCAGCCTGAAGCTGAATGAAAGCTGCTAAAAATGAAATTTCAGTATTGTACCACTTACCCGACCTGAGGGAGGACAGTAAATTGAAGCAGAGCAGTGACACCATATGTTGTTTTGAAAAATGCTATCACATGGAAGACAAATTTCAATCAATTTCAATATTTGTATAAATAAAAGTTTATGTTTGCTAAAAGATTTATTAATTTTCCAAATAAGTCATCTCTCCATGTGATAGCTTTCTCAACAAAGCTCTAAGCTGTTAGTGGCATGACATCATAATCATACATTTTTTCCTTCTTTCTCAGATATCTTGCTCAAGAAGTCAAGAAAAGAGAGGGATTTCGTTTGTTAATGGAAGTGAGTTATTTTCTAATAAACTACTGTTTGTATTGAACTGCTATCGAAGAACATTTTTTTCCGTGTATTAATTCATAATTTTGTGCAAAACTTCTCATTTTGTCATCAGCCTGAATATGCAAATGTTTGCTTCTGGTACGTTCCACCGGCTTTGAGAGACATTCCTGATGGCCCTGAACTATGGAGAAAGCTGCATACTGTAAGAATTTATCCTTGCCACACTCTGTTTGGGGTCGGAACTAGCAAAAATGATGGATCATAATTAGGGCTTGGTAAAAAAAATAATAATAATCAATGTTTTATCAGCTCTCCCTTCGAAAATAAGCATTAAGTCATCAAATCCATCAATGACTCTCCTAAATGTAATTCTGGTATTAATTATTAATTTGTACTTTCACTTGAAGTTTTTACTTGTTAGTTTGTTATTTTTTCTTTCGTAAAAATGCATTATTTCATTAATATTAGTTCTACCTTTGTTGATGTTATACAAGCCGCATGAAATCAATTTATGAACTTGTGCAGAAAAAAAATAATCAGGTATGTTTTTTCAGTGACGGTGTAGGTAGCAGATGTGCTCGGCCTGTCGGATCGGCTCGGGGGCTCGCGCATAGATGACGTGTAAGATTCTGATTGGTCCGGACCATTAGACCACTGTCACGTGACACGAGGAATGACACACTTCCGCCATAACGATGCACGGATTCTTCCCGAGTAAAAAACCGAGGAGGTCTGAACAAATACGTTAAGAATCACAAAAGGAGAAGGAATATTTGCAATCAGCCGCAAAAACCTTGACAACAAAATAATCCGATGGAGAGGAATCATCACAGGATAATGATCGTTATTTTAATAGAGAGAAATCAGGCCGGGAAGGATGACGTCTGAGCTAAAGTGGGTGCTAGCGAGTAGCATGCTAGCTTGTTGTTGGTCACACATTAAAAAAAGAAAGTAGTTATTCGCACGTATTTTTTCTAAATACATCCTGCCAATGTTGAACTTCTTTCTGGTCGCACGGGCCGGATGAAGTCCCGCTAGAATATGCAGCTCACGTTCTGCTCCGTTACACAAACACTGAGGAGAGCAGACGTTAGTGAAGGAGCTGTCAATGAAAAATAATTAATAATAGACCGAGCAGATCTCAGCACTTTTTCCTTTCTTTTTTAAAAAATAAACTTTATTGTAAACGTCAGTTTCAGTACAGAAAAACAGCAAATTAGCCAACTCGTTTGTTACAGTTGTGTGACGTCATCACTAGTCGCAAGCCCCAGAGCCGATCTGACAGGCCGAGCACATCTGCTACCTACAACGGCCATTCCTAATCATAGCTGTATCTGATGAGCAAACAAGTCATTTGTGAAGTTTTTTTTTTCTTCACTTACATCAACATCTGTAGCATTACCGCCATCAAGCTTGCTTCAGCGCATCATGCTCTGGCCTCCTCCAGGTAGCCCCTGTGGTCAAGGAGCGGATGATGAAGACAGGCAGCATGATGATAGGTTACCAGACTCATGGTGACAAGCCTAACTTCTTTAGGATGGTGGTCATCAATCCCCAAGTCAGCAAAGAAGACCTGGACTTCGTTCTGAATGAGATCCATAACCTGGGAAAGGACTTAAGATGAAACATTAACAATTTTGAACTCTGCTGACAGCAGCAGAAAATTATAGTTAATTTATCTCCAGTTAATTTGTCTACAAGACAATTCATAATGATTATTGTGTGAAACAGTGTGTGTTGGGAATCAGGGTTTTATCTCCCCCTCTGATCACTGGTGGGAGCTGTCTCCAGAGTACTAACCACACTACATCTCCCAGCAACCCCAGCACACACTCCCTAGATGCCGCTCAGTTGACTCTCACTGACAATCACCCACATGACACTTCAGCTCTGCATAGAGCCTGACTCAGGGGGAAGTATTGTTTGTGCCACCCTGCTTGCATTACTAAGCGTTTCTATCTGGAGCTGATCTACTGTTTCTGACCCTGCTTATTCTCTGAGTGCCTGCTGCCTGCCTTGACCCTCACCTGGACTCTGACATCCCCACTCTCTTCTTTGATGATCCCATGCTCGTAACTCACCTCTGCCTGTCTTTCTCTGATCTAGCTTTGTGGACTTTGAGCTGTGCTTCATTCCTGTCTGAACTAACAAACCTGCTGCACGTGGAACCAACTGTCTGTCCATCTGTGACATTGAGAATGTTAGTATTGTTTTGTTAAAATAGATATAATCAAAATATCAGAACATTCACTTTAATCAATTTTTATACTAAATGTAAACTGATGACAGTGAGATTTATGTGGATTTGCCACCAAACCATAGAAAAAGCAGTCTTACTGATTGTGTGTAACAGGCCTTTGAGGTTCAGAATTCTAGCTGATATGCCCAGATACTTACAAATGGTCATTGACAAACTTAAGACGGGCCGTGGACATGTGCTGGTTTGAGCAGGGGAACCTCCTGTGCCATGTATGATTTCAAACCATGATGTGTTAATGTATTACCAACAGTAACCATGGAGACAGTGTTTCAAGCTCTTTTCAGTTCATTGACCATTTCCTCCTATGTAATTCTGGGTTGATCCTCACCTTTCTTAGGATCTTTGAGACCCCACCAGATGAGATCTTGCATGGAGCTCCAGCCTGAAGCAGTGTTAATTTTGACAGAGAATTTTAATTTAGTTTTAGTCATAGTCTTGACAAAAATAAGGTTTTAGTTTTAGTCGTAATTTAGTCATGTTGATTCTATTCATTTAAGTCAAATTTTAGTCGACTAAATTACAGTCGATATTTAGTTGACAAAAATATAGATTAAAAATAAAGCAGTTTTATTTAATTTACTAAGTATGAACATATGAATAACACACAGAGATTTGTAATTTGTGAAAAAAAATGAAAACAAATTTTTTACTTCACTTTGCTTCCAAACTTGTCATTTCTGCAAATTCAGCTTTAACAACTGAAAACACATTCAAAGAAAAGAAATTATAATTCCATCCCATTTATGATAAATGTCTGAACATAAAAAAACTTGTATTGAAGTGGTACTCAAGTGCAAAAAATGCATTATATAAACACTCAGGAGGGAGTAAGCTGTACTGTGTCATTTGCTATTTGTGAGCATGTAACATGTGCTTGACCAGCATGTGTGGTGTACTGTAATACCACCGTCAGCCAGTAGGGAGCGCTGTTATCATGTAAGATGTGATGGAGTTGGAGATTAAACTGCTTGTTGATCTAAAGAACCCAGACTGTCAACCCTGTTGTCTGTCCTTATTAAAGAGTTCTCTAGAGAGCAACACAACACAGCAACACAACACAGCAACAGACAAAACTACCACAATGTGGGGCAATCATTCATAAAGATAAGAACACACTTCTAACTTCTTTCCTTTCTTGGCGCGGAGCTGTTTGTGCTAGGAAATACACAACAACATCGGTTTATAACTTTACAAACGTCATGCTATAACAAAAAGCATCACTTGGATTTAAACGCAAACCTCTGTGCTTAAGAGCTTCTCCGCCATGCAGCACCGGCGCTAGTTAGCTTGGGGAGGATAACCCCTTAAAACAACTATTTCAGATACTCCTCCCCTTTAAAGTGTCACAACAGTTGGAAGGGGATAATTCGGATTCAGTCCAATACACTCGAAATAATTGTGTTTGTATGTTTACCTTTGCATGGATTTCAGGCTGGCTTGTCTGCAAACGTCGCCTCAAGTTTTTGTGTTTTTGCCTGTGATGGTCGCTCCACACAACGTCTTGTTGAGGGTCACATTAAAAGTCAAATTTGTCCTTTTATGTACTCGTCTTTTTCTACCTGGAGTTGACATTTTTCACCTAAATCACAGACACAATTCATTGAAATAGCGTCTTCCCAGGCGGCTGAAGACCTCTGTGTTCTGATTGGATCGCTTTGCATTTGCTCCCGCCCTCTTCCACCAGCAGTCGTTATGATTGGATGTTGTCTTCAAAGATAATTTTCATCTTGTTTTTATTCGTTGACAATGTCAATCAAAGTTTTCGTGTCTGGGCCAGACTTTTTGTTTCGTTTTTGTTGGGTAAAAAATGTTGTTGACGAATGTTGTTGGGCAGGGGTCTCAAACCCGCGGCCCGTGGGCCATCTGCGGCCGCGGGATGATGATTTGCGGCTGATGATCTTCATATGAAAGATTACTGTTCGTGCGGCCCACAAGGCTGATATGAGCTGATATGAATGACAGTTGTGTGCAGAGCTGAACAAACCAATCACGGTGAGATATATGGCTCTGGAAGGCGGGACATCAGCGGGCTGTCCAGTGCCTCCTCACTCATTCATTTATTCACTCATTCCTCCAGTCAGCTGGGCGGAGGAGGAGCCATGACGCTGCCGGAAGTGCTTTCACACTGAACGTGATTCGCGTGCCCCGCCCCTCTATCGATGCGTGACAAATTCACAGCCTGCCGCTTGTCAAAAAGCGTGTTCCTGACGCCGCGACGAGTGTGGGAGGAGCTGGATGTCTTTCTTAGAATGAATGGGAGACACATAAGGCGTTTTATTTATCTCAAAAACTCCAGCAGAAATGAGACATCTCTGCGCACGCATCAAACATTCCGCGCTGACAAATCAGACTCTCGCAAGCGCTATTCTTCCTCCATGAGCAGAAAAAGTCCTCGCGCGAGAGACTGAATACTTCCACGTGCGCGAGTGATGCACGCGCGCGAGCAGACTCTTCAGAGGTGCTTGCACACCGGCCGCATGCGGTGGGTTCAAGAACGCGGTGTCAGACAAAAACTTTCAAAACGAAGATTCCTGAGTTTCCTGCGATCAACAAATTTATTTATTTATTTCATATTAAATGTATTTATTTCAATTTGGCTCTTTTAACCTACATTGGGCAATGAAATAATTAAATATGTCATGAAATACTTAAATGTGTTGTTTTAATATTTTAATGCCACATTTATTTCTACATTTATTTATTTATTTCTACATTTATTTATTTATTTCAACATTTATTTATTTATTTCATTTTAAATGTATTTATTTCAATTTGGCTCTTTTAACCTACACTGGGCAATGAAATAAATAAATATGTCATTAAATACTTAAATGTTCCATTTTAATATTTTAAAACCACATTTATTTCAACATTTATTTATTTCAACATTTATTTATTTATTGCCACTTTTAAATAATTAATGACACATTTATTGATTTATTTAATGGTGTATATATTAATTTCATTTTGGCTCTTTCCAGACTAAAATAGTTGTCTCTAGTCCAGTGTTTCTCAATTACCCCCACCCCCCCACCCCCCCACACACACACACAACTTCAGCTGTAAATATCATTAGTATCAGTTAATTTGCTCAAGTTAAACGTATATCTCCTCAGAATATCAAAATATTGTACTTTTACTATCATTAAGGAATAATAATAATTAAAAAAAAACTTCTAAATAATCTGTTTTATTAATTTTTCCTCTCTTTTTCTTTTTAGAATCCTTCTAAAACTTTCAGACAAAGTAAAAACAAGTCTTTTCCTGTTTCCCTCCACAGTAGTGATGAATTCCTGCTTTTCTCAGAGATTCAGTTCTTTGGTTCACTGTAAACAGCGGCTCTTTCTGCTACCAAATGGATTTTTAAGTTGTTTTTGCTAAATTTAATTTATTATCAACACTATGTAGGATCATGCACAATATCCATAACTAATGTAAACATGTTTTATTCACATTCCCCCCAGGGGGGCGCGCCCCACCATTTGAGAAACACTGTTCTAGTCAGTCAATATGTGGTTTCTTCAGTCGTCATGGTTATCATTTTATTTATTCTTGACAACTCAGAGAGGAGACCCGGGGAGAGAGCAGTAGTTTAAAACTCTCCCCTGAGCGGCCTTTAGCACCGATGCTAACCCCAAACAGGGCTAGCCCAGCAGCTCCTAGTGTTAGCTTATGTGCTGGAAGGCAAATGAACGGAATGAATCACAGTAACAAAAATTATGATGTCATTAAAGGTGGGTTACTAAACATTAAATCAATTTCCTCAAAGTCCCTGTCAGTTAATGAATTGATTAATGATAATAAACTTAACCTGCTAGCTCTAACAGAAACCTGGCTAAAACAGGATGATTATGTTCGGCTGAATGAAGCAACCCCCCCTAGCTATAATAACTAGGGATGTCCCGATCAGGTTTTTTTGGGCCCGATCCGATTCCGAGTCATTTGATTTTGTGTATCTGCCGATACCGAGTCCCGATCCGATACTTTTATAAGACATTTAAAACATGAACAAATTAAACAAACAGATTAGTGTTGTCCCTTATTTATATTTCAATAACCTTCTTTTATCATTAAAATCTTAAATAAAACATTTCTGTGAAGTCGCTTTAATAAACAAGTAGAAATACAGCAAATATAAACTAGGGAAAAAAAAATTCTTGTTACATAAGTGATAATTAGTCATGTGATAAAGTTCAGTGACTTTAGCTTTAACATCTTTAGAGCTATTGAACATTTTTGACCAAATGTGATTCCTGTCCTCATTTAAAATTCTTAAAAATAAATTATGACTTTGTTTTAGCATAAAATTTGATGAGTGTTCATGAATAGCTGATATCATTATTAATTTTAATTTATTAGTTTTATTTATTTATTTTTAAGATTATGTGCTTCTTTATTAAGTTCTTAAGACATCACATTTTGGGTTTTATTACCACAGTAGTTAATTTTCTTAACTGTTATTTCTCTGTCAGATAAATAAAACATGCATATCAAAGGACAGCTCGGGTCCTGAAGGAGTTAAATCACGGCGCTAGCATGTAGCAGTTAGCAGCTGCTGTTTAGCTGTCTGTCTGCAGCATGAAGAGCTTCACATTAAAAAGAAAAAAAATACTGTATTTTTCTGTTGGAATACCTTTAGAGCAGGGGTCTCAAGCTCAAATCAGCCGGGGGCCGCTGGAGACAGAATCTAGTTGAGGCCGGGCCGCATCAGGATT
>NW_023416889.1:120236-128189 GCF_002922805.2 Oryzias melastigma | reverse complement strand
AGAAGTTAGCTTTCTAGCTAGCTTTGTTTACAAGTTAGCCTTCTGCTTGAGCTGCTGCCGTTTTCTGGTGATGACATTTTGGGATCTTTTCATGACATGCAGACTTCTAGTGGAGTATTTATCCATAAAGGTAAGATGAAATATAAAGCCCTGATCATAATGAGAATAAATGAAATATCCGATCCTGATCGGACAAAGGAGTCCGATTCCGATCGAGTCCCCAATCACATGATCGGCCCCGATTTCCGATCACGTGATCGGATCGGGACATCCCTAATAATAACTATCAGAAATCCAGGATTTCTGGGAAAGGAGGTGGGTTAGCAGTAATTTCAGAGTCATGCTTACTCCTTAACATTAAAGTTAAACACATTTATAATTCATTTGAGAGCATTGTACTATATATAAATCACCCAAACAGAAAGACTCAAAAAGCAGTTTTATTTATAATTATTTATCGCCCTCCCGGCCCGTATTCAGAATTTTTATCTGAGTTTTCAGAATTTTTATCAAATATTATTTTAGATTCTGACAAAATCATAATTACAGGAGATTTTAATATTCATATTGATGATTCCAGTGACTGTCTTGGAAACGCATTTGCGGCTTTAATAGAAAATGTTGGTTTCACACAGAACGTAAATCAACCTACTCACTGTCATAAGCACACCCTGGACCTTGTTTTAACTCATGGAGTTGAGATTAGCCAGCTGAATGTCCTTCTTCATAACCCCATACTCTCAGATCATTTTCTAATTACCTTTCAGTTTAAATTAGAAAATCCTACTGCTCCAATAAATAAGAAAGAGCTTAAACGAACATTATCTGAACGTTCTGTGTCCGAATTTAAACTCGCAGTCCAACCAATGTTTAGTAACATGTTGGATAAATATTCTCAGAGCACTTTAAGCCCCATTGATAATGATCAGTTTGTCAATGATACCATGCAAGCCCTCAGAGGAACACTTGATGCTGTTGCCCCTCTGAAGCTTAAGCTTGTTAGACAAAACAGAGTAGCACCGTGGTTTAACGCTGAAACACGTTCCCTAAAACAAATAACTCGTAAATTAGAAAGAAAATGGCGCCGTTCCGGATCAGAGCACTCTCTGAATGCTTGGAAATGTAGCCTCTTAAGTTATAAAAAATCCCTGCGTAAAGCGAGAACTCAATATTACTCAACTTTAATAGCAGAAAATGCAAATAACCCAAGATTTCTCTTTAATACTATAGCCAGGCTGACCAGCAGCCACAGCTCGGTTGAACCACATATTCCTGCTACTATCAGCTCTGAAGATTTCCTTCAATTCTTTGATAATAAAATCTCAAATATTAGACAGAAGCTAAATGTGGTTATTCCCACTATCGACCCAAAGCAGGCAGAAGTCGTAGAAATAAAGGCATCCATAGAAACGTCTGTAACATTAGACTGCTTTACTGCTGTGGACCAAGCAGAAATAGCATCAGTTATTACGTCTTCTAAAACCTCCACTTGTCTCTTAGACCCAATCCCCACTAAACTTTTTAAAGAAATCTTCCCCCTTATTAGTGAATCCATATTAACCATAATAAATACCTCTCTAGAGACTGGTTATGTGCCTCAGTCTTTTAAATATGCGGTTGTTAAACCTCTTTTGAAAAAACCCAGCCTGGATCCTGACATTCTAGCCAACTATAGACCAATATCTAATCTCCCATTCATATCTAAAATCCTAGAAAGAGTTGTAGTAAAGCAGCTGCAGTGCCACCTACAGGACAATAATCACTTTGAAGATTTTCAGTCAGGGTTCAGACCTCACCATAGCACTGAAACTGCACTGGTCAGAGTTACTAATGACTTGCTATTGGCTTCAGAAAAGGGACTAATCTCTATTCTGGTCCTGTTAGACCTTAGCGCAGCCTTTGATACCATCGACCACAGCATCTTACTCCAGAGACTAGAGCATGACATAGGGATCAGGGGATCTGCCCTCCAGTGGTTTGAATCCTATTTATCTGATAGATACCAGTTTGTTAATGTAAATGGACAGTCCTCTCATTGTACTAGAGTTAGCTACGGAGTCCCTCAGGGCTCAGTTCTAGGGCCCATTCTGTTCACGCTTTACATGCTGCCCTTAGGAAACATAATCAGGAAACATAGCATTAACTTTCACTGTTATGCAGATGATACACAGCTGTATTTGTCCATTAAACCAGATCAGAATGACCACCTAGAAAAACTGAATTCCTGCATCAGAGACATTAAGACCTGGATGACAATTAATTACCTCCTCCTGAACCCAGAAAAAACTGAGGTCATGATACTGGGTCCTAAACACCTGAGAGATGCTCTCTCAGATCAGATAGTCTCCCTGGATGGTGTAAATGTTGCCTCTAATTCTTCAGTCAGAAACTTAGGGGTTTTATTTGACCAGGATTTATCATTTAAGGCTCACATATCTCAAGCTTGTAAAACTGCATTTTTTCATCTACGTAATATAGCTAGGATCAGGAATATGTTATCTAAAAGTGACGCTGAAAAACTCATCCATGCATTTGTTACGTCTAGACTGGATTACTGTAACTCTTTACTGATAGCATGCCCTAAAAGTTCTTTAAAAAGTCTTCAGCTTGTCCAGAATGCAGCAGCAAGATTGTTAGCAGGAACTAGCAGAAGAGAACACATCACTCCTGTGTTAGCTTCTCTCCACTGGCTCCCAGTTGAATTTAGAGTAAAGTTCAAAATCCTCCTGTTAACATATAAGGCTCTGAATGGTGTGGCCCCATCCTATATTAGAGATCTCATAGTTCCTTACCAACCAATCAGAACACTTCGCTCACAGAATGCAGGACTGCTTGTAGTTCCTAGAATTTCTAAAAGTACAGTTGGAGGTAGAACCTTCAGCCATCAAGCTCCTGTTCTATGGAATAAGCTCCCAGCTCATGTCAGAGAGGCCAGCACAGTTTCTACCTTCAAAACTAGCCTTAAAACATTCCTCTTTGGACAGGCGTTCTGCCAGGCTAGCTAGTAATCAGAGAATATTCCCTCTCCTGTGGTCCTTGTGAGGCTAGATTAATAAATTAATATTGATGCGTTTAAATATAAATTTAGATTTTCCATCAGCGTTATTTTTCAGATCAGCTCTGGGGTTCTGTTCTCTATTCTCATCTACTTCTCCTCTCTTCTATTCTTTATTATTTATTGTATTTAGTTCTCCATGCTTTTGTTGGTGCAGTTCCATTCACATGTTGTTCTTCTTTCCCACTCTCCTCTGGGGAGCTGGAGAGATTTCAGATCCCCGGTGGATCGCCCACGCTCCCACTCTTGGCCGTGGACCACCCCCCCGACACCATCCTGCATGTCTGAGTGAGAGTGATTCCGGCTGGGTCGTCTTTCCTCCTGCTCCTGGTCGTGGACTGCACTTCTGCTTCATCATGACTGTGGACTTCATCATCACTCGTCCCTCTGCTCCATCTGAATGAACTCTTCTAGATACGTAGTTGTAGAAGCTAATCTTTCTTTAACAGTTCTGGTATCTCCTGTCCGTCCTGGGATAGGATCTCTCCTTCATGTGGGAATCCCTAAGGTTTCTTCTTTTTTTCCTGACTCAGGTTTTTTTAGGAGTTTTTCCTTACCGGGAGGGAGGGTCTAAGGGCAGGGATAACCAGTTTATGTAGTCTGTTTAGTTTTTAACAATTGTTTATATTTTGAAGCCCAATGAGGCAAATTTCTTTGTGATTTTGGGCTATATAAATAAAATTGAATTGAATTGAATTGATTGATTTTTTTTAATTCATTTTTTAAATTAATTAATTTAATAAAGATGTTTGAGAACATTAGAATGTTTTATCAGTGATTTTCTTGTGAAAATCCTGATGCAGCCCACCCTCACCCAGACTCCGCCTCCAGCAGCCCCCGGCTAAATTGAGTTTGAGACCACTGTTGTTGGGCAAACTCTGGCCTGCGGGTCAGATCCGGCCCGCCCCCACGTTTGGTCCGGCCCGCTGAACAAAATCAGAAAGACATGATTCTTTTTTTTCCATCTGGCCAGTGCTTTAAGTGGGCCGGTGCTGAGCACCGGGACTTCTCTAAAACACACTTTAGAGCACCGACTCTTCTCACCTAATTAGGACCGTCCGGTGCGCTGTTTTTACTTCTGTATTAAGGCCGGATCTAGGCATGGGCAAGGTGGGGCAATGCCCCCCCAAATTTATGGACTGCCCCTCCAAACGTGACGCCATGCAAACAAGAAAAACAGAGCGCTCTCTGCTCTCTGGCTCCCATTCAAAGTAGCTGCTAGTGCTGATTGGTAGATCCAAGGGAGGGCGTGGCCTCCTCCTCTCTCACTCTGTTGCTCACGCGCACACAGCGGCAGAGCTATTTGAAGTTTTCGTCTGCTGTTAGTCGCTGAAATGACTCGATTAACCGTCATTTGAACTCCTTCTTGTCCTCCATCTGTTGCTCTCTTTGTTGTACTTTGGAGGAAAAAGCGAGAGTTGACAATGTTCAGGTTTCTGGTTGCTAAAGCTAGCGCTGTTTGTAGCAGTGAAGCTAACAGTACCGGAGCATTAGCTGTGTTTGAGATGTCTCGCCTGCATGTCGGTGAGACCAGGCGGCTGCAGGCGGGGGATGAAGGCGGACAGTGGGACTGAATGAGAACAGGAGGTTGGGGTTGTCTTTGTCATTCCGTTGAATTTTAATATGCCTCTCCTCCTTAGTATAAACTTTGATATTATACTTTTTATAATATATTTTTTAACATTTGTCCGTGGACAACAGATAAAAATAGCTGCTCGTTTAATTTAATGTCCATTGTCCCAGATAAATAAATAAAATTGAAATAAAAATTAACTTTTAAAGGCAACAATAACACAACAGATTATTTGAAATCTTGTTCATTTATACATCAGTGATTGACTATGTAGCCTATTATCCTAATATTTAGTGTACTGAGTAATTTATTGAGTGTTTACTTAAGACAGGGACAGCATATATTGATAAAACATTTAAAAATGCAAATATACAAGATTATAGCCTTTCAAGCTAATTTCCATCTTGAGTCCCTTAAAAAATAAAAAGTTGATCTGTACTAAAAGAACAAATTAAATCAATATAGAAAGGATACAAGACAACAGCAGAAACAACAGATGGAGTTGTCAATTGAAAAAAAACTACAGCAAATACATAAACGTAGACGCAATTATTAAGAAAAAAAGTAGAAAAAAGGAAACATTAGGTAAATAGACGTGACAGAAAAACATAAACATAACATAAAGACAATAAATCCAAAGCAAAAAAAAAAAAAAAAAAACTATTTATACAGAGCTGTGGTGGCAGTTTGATTGTCCACATGTGAGATGCTCTGTAGGAGAACACATCCTGACTGAAGGAGCTTTTCCTGAGGAGAGCAGAGCAATCAACAAACTAATCTAGCAGCCCTGTTTGTGGTTTTTGTGACAAATGTTTGTTTTAAAATGGTTCGGTCCGAGTGGATTAGCACAGGCGGTTTGCGACAGACAGCACCACAGTGTGTGAAGTAGAGAAGATGTACCTCAAAAACTATCCCTAAAAAGGAGGGAAAATAAATGAAGAGAGGGATCTTTTGACAGACTCATTAACGTGAATGATGGGAATCAACTTGTGATTGGCTGAAACTGTTCTTTTGTTCCTTTTTCCTCCCTCCTCTGAGTTTATACATTCATGTAAAAGCTTAAGCTCATCTTTCTAGCTTCAGATGCAAATATCAAAGGAGTTGTTAACAACAGGAGAACCTCCATGAAGAAAGAAGAGGAGAAAGCCGGTCAGTCGGCGCATGTGTATGGGGGCGGCACTCAGTTGTTTTTTGGAGTTGTCATGAGTCAGAGTTTTTTGTTAAAATGTTTTGTCATAGACCAGAGTCTTTTCTTTAAAGGCCTCGTGCGGTGAAAATTGTGATTTTTCTTAAACTGCAATAAAACATTAGTATTTATGTCACAAATGAACCCCCGTATAATTATTTTTTCACCTGCGGCCCCGTGCACTCTCTACAAGCGTTCAAAGATAGCGCGGTCGCTCAGATTTTGGGCAGCCACCGATAAGTAGGTCATAGGTCGTGTGACGTCAGTACAGGAACATACAGCTAGATCCGCTAGTGTTGTGATGACTTTCTGGGCATGGAATTACTTAACATAATAGAATTTGGACTGCCGTGGATTTGGGGATTCGAACGGGATAATGGTGAATAGGAGTGTGGTATTTGGGTGCAGTAATGTGCCGAAGAAGGGGGTCTCCCTTCATGAATATCCCGTTTCAGTAAAGGAGAGGGGCGCTCCCCGGTCAGGGGGAGACTTTGAGCCCTCCGCGGCTCTCCGGAGGAGGAACGCGGGGGGTGTACGGGCACCTGGCAGGCGCGCGCCGGACGGCCAGGGTGAGGCTGCCGCGCCGCTCTGAGGGGGGTTTGCGGTTCCAAGGCTCTGGGCGGGGCATGGGGGGCGCCGTGGGTTCGCCGGACGGTTGTCTGTGTATTGAATTTATTCATGTTTTAAATGTGTTAAAAAAGTATTGGATCGGGACTCGGTATCGGCAGATACACAAAATCAAATGACTCATAATCGGATCGGGCCCAAAAAAAAAACCTGATTGGGACATCCCTACTTTCTACAGTCCAGTAATTGTAATTTATTTCCAAAATTTGAACTGTAACTTGTTAAATTACAGTAATTTCTTACTTTGTAATCTGTTACCCCTAACACTGCTGGCCAGTGGGCTGATCAAGCCTTTCTGTCGCTGGTCTCCCCGTGGTTCTTTGGGGAAACCAGACCAGAGAGCCCCCCACCCCACCTTGCCCACCCATGCAGCCGCCTGCCTGAAGCTGCCTTTTATAAGGTAAATGCACAGAGTTCTGGTCGGCAAATGCAGCGATTACAGGCAGTACCAGCCCGCTTCGATCTGCAGGTGTTAAGAAGGGTCCGGCATTGCCTGCTGTCTCCGTGACAGGGACCAGCGCTCGGGACAGAGCCTTGTGTTGGAGGAGCTGTCAGAGGAGATCAGGGGAGATCTGCAGATCAGAAGCGCTCTTTTCTGGAAAATTTATTTATTTTCAAAAGGAATAAGTGTTTTAAATGACAAATGTCTGTAAAGGAGGAGGGGCCAGGCCATGAAGGATTTGACAATTAATTAATAAATCTAATGTGGACAAGATGTTCTAATGAAATCAAAATGTTTACACACTGTGGTCAGGGTGTTCTGACAACAAGAAAACAAGACTCAGAGGATGAAACATAAGGAAATGTATAATTTCCGTGACACAAGATGGGATGAATAAAGCATCAGTTCAGAGAGAAAGTTCACCTCTTACCGCTTGTTTTGTCCAGAAGATGAAGAAAAGTTTCTTTTGACCCTTGTGCATGGAGAGAAATAAGTATCAGCCCAATTTGTGCATGCGTAATTCTTGATTTTTAACTCGTATAATACATTTTGTGCATAAATACAAAAATGACAAAATAAAAAAAAAATACAATTTACACATGCACAAATGAAAATTACATCAGCTTTAAACTAATTACACATGCAAATCTTTAAAAATTACACACAAAACGCACACAAAACCTCAGTTACACACAAATCTATGGTGAGACTCTTTTCACATCAGAAATTCATCTGTGAGTGGTGCGTTTAAATACTACAAGAGCCCTGGGTCATCAGAGTTTTCTTATCAGTTGGTTTAAACTCAGATTGTGAACTTGACATTTTCACACTTTCTTAAACAGATGTGCCCAATAATTAATATAAAAAAGTCTAAACAAGCATTTTAAGAACATTTATCCCTGATATCGAACATTTGGGCTGTATGACCAGAACTACATTTTTAGGTGGCATCCACACCCAGCAATCAATCAGATTTGAGTATTCAGCTAGACCAGGGGTCTGCAACCTTCAATGCTAAAAGGGCCATATGATCCGGTTTCTTATGGACTAAAATCCAACGAGAGCCACAA
>NW_023416889.1:97071-120221 GCF_002922805.2 Oryzias melastigma | reverse complement strand
AACCATTCATTTATAAAACATAGCTTTAAAGTAATCTCTACAATTTAGTTTTTCTTTAATAAATTATTAAATTACTTTTGAAAGCAGCTCATTCAAATTCCTTTCAAAATAAAATGCATCCTGGGTTTGAGAAGATCCTCCAACTGCAGCAGATTTACTTGAACTAAAAATGCAAAAATGTCTTTTCTATCATTGTGACTTTGGTGCTCCATCTTTTTTCTCCTTTTACTATTAAATATAAACACAAGAATTCTGTTGTTGAATGAAAAAAAATTAACTAAATGCAATTAGATATCTTTCTAATAATAATCCCTTCTGACAGTAGATTAAACCTTTTACCATCATTTTGCTCAATTTGGTTAAAAATCTAAGTATAAATAACAAAATGTAAATAATTAATTAAAGTAAATACCAAAAAAAAAAATTTCTTTAAATAATTTGCTTTTTTCTTAAAAGCCAAAGAGCCACAATGTTTCTCCAGAGCCCAGGTTGCAGATTCCTGAACTAAACCATAGGTTAATGGTGGATACTTCTTGAAAAGCGATGCAGGAACTTCTCGTGAGCTTTTGATTTATCATCAGGTCAAAAACACGTGCTAAGAACCAAACTTTCTGTCTGAAATGATATGATATATCATTTGTCTGTAGCTATATCTAAGCTATGACATTTTAGAATATATAGGAAGTTCCTCCTCTGGTTAGTTTTCATACCATCTGCGGAAGAGCGAGGTGCAGCCTCAGTCACCGTTAGAAATGACGAGTCACACCACAAATCCAGTATACTACTTCTTATGAAGAAGAAAAAATAACTAGATTAAAGTACTAAGAAGTGATTTAATGACGAAGTGATTTAATGATAATGCCCTTTGAGGTGTTCATTATCAGGAACTATTAGATGTCCAATTATTTGTCTATTAATTGTCCATTCATTTCTGATACTGGACGCCTCCCCTTGCAGTATCGCTTACATAGTATTCCCTGATTGCTCTTCTTAATTGTCACTATATAACATGTTATTCTAGATGGATTGATGCCTTTTGTGACTGGCTTTTAACCCCCCACTCCCCTTTGCCGTTGTCTCCCAGGTGTACCCTGGCCTGATGCTGACAGCGGGTCTCATTCACTATGCCCTGAACTTGCTACACATCAGTGTGCACATCCGGGACGTGTGTGTCTTCTTACCACCTGTTTTCAGCGGCCTGACCTCCATCTCCACTTTTTTGCTGACGAGGGAGCTGTGGAACCAGGGGGCTGGGCTGCTGGCAGCATGTTTTATTGCTATCGTTCCAGGCTACATTTCCCGCTCCGTGGCTGGCTCTTTCGACAATGAAGGCATCGCCATCTTTGGCCTGCAGTTCACCTACTATCTCTGGGTATGACTTTTCATTCTTAGTCTCAGTGTGCCATGTTATTGTCTGTTTTATTGTTACTATAAATATGATTGTTGTTGTGTTCTGTTGTCTTACTGTGCAGCATCAGGGACTGATGCTACAGTGACATGGATTGAAAATAAAAAGACAATGCCCCATTTATACACAATCTTGTTTTCTAATATAATTAAGACTGAACATGTAAAAGAAAATTCCCATCATTATAGTAATGAATAGAAAGTCTAACTCTAGAGTCCTAAGAAGTGTAATGAACCTTTCTGTTTGTTTTTGACTTGGATAAGAACAGCTATGCATCCAGCATGTAACCCTTCCGCTCTCCTTGGCTTGTTTACATTATTAGTGGGGTCATCTGGGCCCCTCAAGACAGTGTGCCGAACATTTCTTTATCATTGATTTTTGAGTTTCCCAAATGTCTATGGCAGATATAAAATCCTGTCCACCTTTGTCTATATTTGTCATGGAAGGAATCACACATCAATATGTGGTTGGAGTCATCTGGACCCCAAAGAGAGTGGAAGGGAGTTTAATCTGAGTTGGTGTCGTTTAGAAAGTAGAACAGTGCCCTTTCTCTAGTCAACTGTGCAGTTTTAGAGACCACAAGTTAATTTTTGTATATTTTCAGAGAATGAAAAAACAGTTCAAACCTAAAAACAGTCAGTCGAACTAGTTACTGTTAGTTTATTTTTAAGGTTGAAACATCAAGTGTAGAATCATCTCTGAAAATGGTGAAATGTTGTAAATTATAAACCACTGGTAAAATAATTAACTGAAATTGATTTCCTCATCCTTATAATTTCCCCTTAACAGCATATTCTATAAAGCATTTGGCTTTTCTTTCTCCTCTGTATCTTGAATATTGAAATCTCCTCCTGAACAGACTGACCTCGGCTTTGGAAACTCTGGTCACTCAGACTTTGGTTGTCTCTGTTTGTAGCTGCACTTCTTGTGGAGGTAAACATGCTTGATGAAGGATTTAATCATAAAAGTGCGTTGGGCACGCAGAACAAGTCTGAGGACAAACACAAACTTGAGCAACTCTGCTGGACAAAGCCACTGATGGAGGTAAGACCATATGAGCTTGGTTAATGGTCTTCTGTGTGACACACAGGTGAAATCTGTAAAGACAGGATCCATCTTCTGAACCATTGGATGCTGTCTTTCCTACTTCTACATGGTAAGAAGAACATTCATACAAACAGGAGGTTGTAAAGATACCCATCTCTAACTCAGAAAGTGTGGATCTGCATAGAACAGGGGTCTGCAACCTTTAACCGTAAAAGAGCCATTTGGGCTTGTTTTCTACTGTTCATAACTTAGTAGGAGCCCCAAGGTCTTGTGCATTCATTACAATGTATTATTTAATAATAAATATAAATCATGCTTCTTTTGTGGCATGGATTAAAACAGAATTATAAAAAGAAACTAACATTTTCTCAACATGGGAAATAGAGCTGGGACAAAAATATCGATATGGCGAAATATCAGAACATTTCAACTCTCGAACGATTACCGGCCCTCTCTTTCCCTGAAATGGTTTTTAAAAGAATACCAAAAAATCCACTTGGCGGCGTTTTTCATGAGCATGACAGTGAAGTGTAAATATGCTGTCACGAAACTGTCGTCAATTTTTACCGGACCAATACGTTTTTAGTCTTAATGTCTAAAAACATAGTGGCACGGATACAGCGTGAACACGGAGTGCACTTCTATCTTTCCCTGCTGCTTTTCTGTATGCAGAGGGGCGTGGCTCCACTCCCCCCAGGCAGCAGAGTGACTGCGAGCAAGCTGTGTCTGTATTTTTCTAAAGCAGACGCAGATAGCGCGCTGTTTTTAATGTAACTACAACATGGATTGTAAGGGCGGTAACAGCAGTAATCTGTCCAAACACAGCGATGAAATTCACTAGAGTCTAGCGGAGTGGTGTGCAGCGTCTGACAGTCTGTGCCAGACTGGATCATCACTGTGCAGCTCTGGACAGCATGTTCTTTAAACTAATAAAGAGTCAGACTTTTTACCAAAGTTTTGCTTAGTATTTGAAATCGGTGCATTCTGGGGGAAGAATAGAGCAAACAAGACCGCTTCCAGTCAGCAGGGATGTAAACACATACCCTGCTGATAAAAACTGAAGGAACACTTTTTTTATTGGGCCTGTCATGAATTGAATTAAACCTGTCTGATAATTTTCTGGTTGGTTAAGCAGCTGAGGGCCTCGTTAATCAATTTCAGCTGTATTGGTGTTCATTGAATTAACAACAGGTGCACTTCAGTGGCAACAATTAGAAAACCCTCCAAACAGGACTGGTGTTACATGTGGAGGTCATTTCAAGTTTCTCCCTCTTGATCTTTTTTGGCTGGTTTTCCACTCGTGCTGATTTTGGCTTGATAATTATCTCTACTGGCAGTATGAGGAGATTCCTTAACCCTACAGAAGTTGAACAGGTTGTCCAACTTCTCCAGGATGGCACATCCACACGTGTTGCAGCAAGAAGGTTTAATGTGTCTCCCAGCACAATCTCCAGAACATGGAGGAGATTTCAGGAGACTGGTGGTTATTCTGGGAGAGCTGGACAGGGCCGTAGAAGGTCCTCAACCCCTCAGCAGGACCCATACCTGCTCCATTGTGCAAGGCGGAACAGGCTGAGCACTGCTCGTGCCCTACAGAATGACCTCCAGAGGGCCACTGGTGTGAATGTCTCTACCCAAACAATCAGGAACAGACTTCATGAAGGTGGCCTGAGGGCCCCACGTCCTGTAGTGGGCCCTGTGCTCACTGCCCAGCACCGTGGAGCTCCACTGGCATTTGCTCAAGAACACCAGAATTGGCAAGTCCACCACTGGCGCCCTGTACTTTTCACAGACGAGAGCAGGTTCACCCTGAGCACCTGTGATAGACGTGAAAGAGTCTGGAGAAGACAAGGAGAACGTTATGCTGCCTGCAACGTGGTTCAACATGACAGGTTTGGTGGTGGGTCAGTGATGGTCTGGGGAGGCATATCCATGGAGGGACGCACAGACCTCTACTGCCTAGGAAATGGTGCTCTGACTGCCATAAGGTATCCAGATGAAATCCTTGAACCCATTGTCAGACCCTACGCTGGCGCAGCAGGTCCTGGTTTCCTCCTAATGCACGACAATGGCTGGCCTCACGTGGCAAGAGTATGCAGGCAGTACCTGGAGGATGAAGGAATTGAAACAATTGAATGGCCTTCACCATCCCCTGACTTAAACCCAATAGAACATCTCTGGGACATTATGTTTGGGTCCATTAGGCGCCGCCAGGTTGCTCCTCAGACTGTACAACAGCTCAGGGATGCCCTCACACAGATCTGGGAGGAAATGCCACAAGACACCATCCGTCGTCTCATTAGGAGCATGCCGCCACGTTGTCAAGCATGCATACAAGCTGGTGGGGGCCACACAAGATACTGAAAAGCATTTTGAGTTGCAGAAATGAAGTTTTGAAAAAATGGACTAACCTGCTACATCTTCATTTCACTCTGATTTTATGGTGTCTACACAATTGAGCCTCTGTAGGCTGAAAACTTTTGGCATCCTTTTGTTCCTAAGACACTGCCCTGTTGTTATTTGTAATGATATCGAACTTCATATTGAGTTCTGATGCATCTAATGTGTTTCTTTAAAGTGCTCCTTTAATTTTTGTGAGCAGAATAGTTTACCTTCGAGGTGAACCTCAGCCAAACATTTATAAACTTAACTGATCTAAATGAAATGAAGGCTAATTTAGTAACCCTTTCTTGGAAAAAAATACTATTACACACACACCACCACCTGTGGCCCATGTGGGGCTGGCTAAATCTACAGTCGTGATGTTTAGGGGCTGTTACTGGGCAACAGGGACTTTCAACTCTCTTCGAAGATTTTTGTTGAAGAAGTTGAGATCTGAAGACTGATCAGGTCACTAATAAAGCTGATCACTGTCAGTGATCCAAAACACGAGTGTGTCACGAGTGAGTTTCTTTCTCAGTCTACAGTCATGGGAAAGGATCAGATAGTTACCACTTTTGCTTAGATATCACCACTGTGACAGCCTCAGTAAAATGTTGAGTGTAAAAAATGAGCAGTATGGACTAACATGAAAGACGTTTTGTTTTTTGGAGAACCTTCTGTGAAGCTGTGTCTCTGATAATTGAGAGCAAAGATTAATTAAAGTAGCTGTTAGAACAGAAGGTGGTGATGACCCCAACAGGAGTTTCTGTGCCAGTCACAGCACTGGAAAGAGACACAACCTTCAGTATGATTAGAGGTACCAAACTAAACCTGAACTGGATGAATGAGCCTATTTCAAATGTGACCCGCACTCTTTATGTATTTGAATGACCTTAAACTTGTGTTTGACAGGGGTCGGCCTGGGGCGGTTACGTGTTTATCATCAACCTTATTCCTCTTCACGTGTTTGTGCTGCTGCTCATGCAGCGATTCAGTAAGAAAGTCTACATTGGTGAGAAGCACACAAACTCACAGTATCAGGGATTCTTTTGGGGAAACCAAAAGAACATTTGGGCAAATACAAAAACTAAAGAATCACACTGGTTTTGTAATTTAGACTGTCCCCATAACCATTACTGAGGGGGATAAACTGCAAAGCCAGCAGGAAGCAAAATAAAACATTCAAAATATGCAGGACATGTTTTTTTATTGTTTATTTCATTATTACTGGAAGTGTCTAGGAGAGATGGCAGTGGAGTTTCTGACCAGGTTGTTCAACAGGATCTTAGGTGGTGAGAAGATGCCTGAGGAATGGAGGAGAAGTGTGATGGTGCCCATTTTTAAGAATAAGGGTGATGTGCAGAGTTGTGGTAACTACAGAGGAATAAAACTGATGAGCCATACAATGAAGGTGTGGGAAAGAGTAGTGGAAGCCAGACTAAGAGCAGAAGTGAACATTTGTGAGCAGCAGTATGGTTTCATGCCAAGAAAGAGCACTACAGATGCAACATTTGCTTTGAGGATGTTGATAGAGAAGTACAGAGAAGGTCAGAGAGAGCTCCACTGTGTCTTTGTAGATCTGGAGAAAGCTTATGACAGAGTGCCCAGAGAGGAACTATGGTATTGTATGAGGAAGTCTGGAGTGACAGAGAAGTATGTCCGAGCAGTGCAGGACATGTATGAGGGCTGTAAGACAGTGGTGAGGTGTGCTGTAGGGGTGACAGAGGAGTTCAAGGTGGAGGTGGGATTACATCAGGGATCAGCTCTGAGCCCCTTCCTGTTTGCAATGGTGATGGACAGACTGACGGATGAGGTTAGACAGGAATCACCATGGACTATGATGTTTGCAGATGATATTGTGATTTGTAGTGAGAGAAGGGAACAGGTGGAGGTGGAGACACAGTAAAAATGTACTCTGACAAATGTATGCTGTCTAGAGCAGTGTTTTTCAACCTTTTTGAGCCAAGGTACACTTTTTCCATGAAAAAAATCCCGCGGCACACTAGCATCCAAAAAGGTGAAATAATTAGTCTGTATTGATGTACAGTCCCTCCACAATCTAGTGTACATTTTTTTTATATAAGTGGGAAGCATCATTAATCAATATGCTCAAGTTAAACGTATATCTCGTCAAAACAGTCTACATTTATTATCATTAATGAATGATTAAAAAAAAAAAAAAACAACTTCTAAATAATCAGTTTTTATGAATGTTTTTTCCTCTTTTTTTTAAATACTTCCAAAACTATCAGACAAAGTAAAAAGTTCTTTTCTTGTTTCCCTCCACAATAGTGATGAGAATTCTGTCTCAAAATTCAATTCTTTTGCATTCGTTTTCCTAAAACAGCGGCTCTTTTGGCTACCAAATGGCTTTTTAGGTTGTTGTTTGTTTTGCTTGATTCATTATAAACTACCAGATAAGATTATGCACAAAACCCATGATGTAAATATGATTTTATTAATATAAAGTGTGAATTATGTATATGCTGTTATTTATCCCTTACAGATGGAATGTACAAAATTAATGGTAAAAGAACTATTAACTATTCAGTTTTTAACTCTATACATTTTAAGCTTTTTTCTTTTTAAAAACATTTGAAGTGAACAACACAAAACTCTGCAACCACAACCCAAATATAAATTAAATTGTACAAAAACCACTAAATCAAGACTTTTATTCACATTGACATTAAGAAAGACAAAAGAGTTTCAGCTTTGATGATGTCATCTGTTTCTTCTCTCAGTGATGATCTGCTCTGTTTTAGAGAAGATTCACTCAGTTCTCAGGTGTCTGGACAGGTTGGTTGTGGAGCCATAAATATATACAGAATATATATACATATAGAATATTTCCTGCAGACAGTTCCTTCATACTATCAAGAAAAATCAAATTATTCCAGTTTTTTCTTCTTTTCTAATGTCTCTCATTTTCTTTACATTTTGTGTTGATGTTTTCTCTCTATCTCTCTCCCTATTTGGCTCTTGCGCTGCTGAACGTGTAATGTCCTCTTGGATAGCCGTGAGTTGCTGCAATGAGCTAGCTTGTCTGCCCAGCAGGATCCCCTGTTGGGAGACCGTGACTCGTAAGCCTTCCGGGTCCGCTGGGTCCAGTCTCTGGCCAGATCGTTCTGTCATGATTTCGCGAGGCGTCGAGGACCCAAGCGCTGGAACCCGGAAAGGACAAACACGTCGAGGACTAAAGGTAAGAGTTTATTGCTTGGAGGTGGAAGATGATCGGGAGCTGCTGGATAATCCGAAGGAGGCGACAGGCAGGAGCGGTGGAGATGAAGGGAGAGATCCGGAATGGTCAGCAGAGTCTGTGGTTCCGAGGCAGTGGACGAAGTGGATGATCAGGAGATGGTCAGCAGAGTCTGTGGCTGTGAGGCAGTGGACGAGCGGATGATCCGGGGATGTCGGTACTCGTGGTGGATGGTTTCTAGGAACGAGAGATAGTGCATGAACAGAGGGCTGAGGCTGAGAGCAAACAGGAATTACTGATTTTCTCAGGAATACTGCCAGGTACTGTACCCAAGGGTAGGCAACGATCTGGCGATGAATGGTGGAGATGCAGGGCTTATATGCTGGGGCAGAGCTGCTGTGGTGATGAGTTGAGTGCCGACACCTGGTGGAACACCCAGGGCCGCTCCCAGGCTGCATGCACGAGGGGGGGGGGCAGCCCGGGGGAACCATGACATGCGGGACTTTTCTAAAAGCTGAGTTTGAGGCTAGTTTTGCGGCTGGATTGCGGTAACATCATTCTGATTAAAGAGTCATTTAAAGAAACAAAGAAATATTTCTTTTACCATCTTGCATATTCAAAACTATCCAGTGTTAAATCAGGGCCGTTTGGATGAACACAGAGATGATACCATAGTGATGGTAAATGTTTATATATGTGAAAATTGGTAATTTCCCGCGGCACACCAGACCATCTCTCACGGCACAATAGTGTGCCGCGGCACACTGGTTGAAAAACACTGATCTAGAGCACTTTTGAGTGAATGAGAGGAATCAGAGGGGAAGAGTGAGGTTACAGGGAGAATATAGTGATGTTTGTGCCTTCACATTGTAAGCAAAAGTCAGTTTTGAGATCAAAATGTTCCAAGTTGCAAAGAAAATGTAAAGTATTGCAAATAAAATATTTAATATTTGCTTTCAAAAACTTTTTTTTTTTTTGCTTTTAAAAAAATTGCAAACGGTTTTTGATCCCTATTGCCTCATCTCGCTTTCACCCTATCTTTGGCTTTGCATTGAACATTTTCTCTCAGCGTTACTTTTGTGCCACCCCAAACAGCCTGCTGATTGGTCTAAGTTCTATCCAATCAGGCGTCTCTGCCTTGCATTGCTGTGCTTGGGGACTGAACTGAACTGTGGACTTTCTATCAGCGCTGTTCGGTCTGAATTCTACAGTCTTTAACCATTCTGGCCTGTTTCTCTTTGAGTAGAACTCAGAAGGAGCAATAAAGCTCAAATATTCAACAGGGTTCTGTATTTTTTTATGTCAGTGTAACGACCAGTGTGTTTAAAATGCCTTCAGCAGAAAAAGACGTCTCAGCGTTGTCTCTGTCCAGTTGAATGTTATGTCGGGCCCCCACCGTTGCCAAATGGGGGGGTCCTAGCAAGTGAATGCAGGGAAATTATAGATTCAGGACCAGGGGAAGAGCACCACACAAAAACTAGGGAAGAGAGTGTTGTTAGTCCACTTAAGATTTAATAAAACGTGCAAATCACAGCAAGCCAAAGTTAAAATCAGAACAGGTAAAATTAGTAAAAGATAAAAAGATAAAAGCTGTCAGAGGGGAACCCCATAAAATCTTGTATAAATAACTAAAAGAAAATTGTCCATAAAAAGGCAAAGAAGAGATCTTGCAGGCCGCCACAGTCCAGTCTTTATCCTCTCTTCATGTCTGTCCTCCTGTCCTCAGAAGCGTAGCAGGTAGCTCCTCCAAACGCCCACCTGCAACATAAAGTTCTTGCCAGTATCCAAGGTTTGGAGGAGCAGACAGGACTGACTCTTTGCAGAGTGAGGGGGGCACTGTACAGGACAAGGGTACTCACACACTGGCAGGGCTCCTCACCCTGCCGCTGCGTGTACGTCGCAGTCCCTTGTCTCAGAGAGGACTCTGTCTCTGCTGCAATCCCTCCAGCCACAGCAAACCACTGGGTGACGTCGCCTCCTCCAGTCGCTCTCAGCTGCCCCTTCTCTTCTGCTCGCTCCTCACTGCCGGTTCCAGCTTTATAGGCCGGGCTGTCACCTTGCTGATTGAGCACCAGGTGTGTAATTGAGCACCAGGTGTGTCCAATCTGGGATTCAGTCTCAGAGGTGAAACAACATAAAACCCAAACAAAAACATGCAAATACAACCACAAAAAAAGTAATGTTTCACCTCACAACAGTTACATTACGATTATCATGTGTATAAATGATCAACAGTTTTTTCATGGATAAAACATTAAACAATTAGGAGAAAGTTACATCCCTTACTGCTGTTGTGAAGCCAACCCATAAACACTGTTGTTCAGCAGATGATAATATGGGCTTCAAATACAGATCTTAAAGACAATCAAACTTTTTACCAATATTTTGCCCCAGAGGATTCCTAGATCACACGGGCCTGTTTAGTTAATGTCAGAAGAAAAACTTTACAGTTTATTCTCTGGTTTGAGGAGATTCTTAGTCATAAATGCACAAATTTGACTTGATAAAATTTAATCAATGCTAAAAAAAATAAATAAAAAAAATAAAACAGATTTGAAGCACATATTTATTTTAAGAACATAGGATCAGGAATGAATACATCAGAGGGACAACACATGTTAGAGGTTTTGGAGATAAAGTCAGAGAGGCCAGACTGAGATGGTTTGGACATGTTCAGAGGAGAGACAGTGAATATATTGGTAGAAGGATGCTGAGTCTAGAGCTGCAGGAAAGAGGTCTAGAGCAGGGATAGGCAATCCAGGCCTCAAGGATCACAGTTTCTGCAAGATTTCCAGATCTCCAAGCCCTACTCATGACTGATTACCTGGTTCAGGTGTGTCCAGCCAATTGGAACATGCCAGAGCAGGTGATAATGGAAAACATGCAGGAGCCCGGAGTTGCCTATCCCTGTTCTGGAGGACGACCAAAGAGGAGATTTATGGATGCAGCGAATGAAGACATGAAAGTAGCCACTGTCAGGAGGGAATGAAGAAGGCTGAGTTAGATGAAAGAAGCTGATTGGCTGTGGCGACCCTTAAAGGGAAAAGCCTAAAGGAAATGAAGACTTTATTATTAAAGGAATTGACCTTGTAAAAAACAGTTTTTTTGCGTGCTTGTGGTCCAGACTCTCAGGTGTTGGAACACTGAAAAAAGGTTGCGTTTTGAGGATTTAGCTCCTCACAGATTTGAGTTTGTACTTTTTCTTCTTCTTTTAGTGTATTTGACAGGGACCATGGACAGGAACATTAATCAAATAAAGGATCCTTTGCACCAGACTTTAACTCTAATGGTACTTTCACACCGAACACAGTGCACGCGGCAGAGATGACCAGTTTTAACGTTAAGTCAATGGTAGAGAAGCAAATTCATGTTCTGCGGCATGATGTGAGCCACGGGCGCGGCGGTCTGGCAGCAACGCTGTGCGGATCAGGAGGTGGAGCTAGAGTTCAAACATCTGAATTTTGGCAGATCACCGCGTTGCTTCTACTAATCGGGGACTCTGATTCGGGCATTTTCAGTGACTCAATCAGCCCGTAGAAGAGCGTTTTGGTCCTGAACTTCCATCTATTTTCTTAACCCACTGGAGCCGCGAGGAGCTCGTCCCAGCTGCTGTTGGGCGAAGGCAGGATGCACCCTGGACAGATGGGCAGCCTTTCCCAGCTCTCTGGCTGCAGCCAGCCAGCCTCCTGGGGCGGGAAGCTCGCTCGCTCGATACATCGGCAGACAGAGAGCTGCTCCCGGATGCGGAGACTGCCGGCTCGGGGCTCCTGAACTTTGTGATAATTTTCTTATTTTGATCAAGACGATGATAAAAAAGGTCCCTTCATTTTATTTGTGTTTTTATTTTTCCACACTCTGAATAATGCGAGACAGTAAGCCTTCAAACTCAGTCAGAGACGCAGCAGAAGCTTCTGTCACAGAAAACACGGCCCCTGGAGTGAGATCGAAGCCCTTGGTCCCGAGAAAATCTTTGAATGACCACATAAATCCAAACATGGAGACATGATAACGGATGTTTTTGTCAAATGCTTCACAATAAATAAACCAGATCTCTCACCATCATCTGTGTCTTCATACATTGTAAATGAGATAAACAGACGGCGCTCCATATAGTGATCAGGGTTAAAACATTATCTGCTAGCTCCTCCCACAAGCAGCTGAAGCTTCGAGCTTAACGCCGGACGCGAACGGAGTCCGCTTCCATTCGGCGCCCATGTTAACCTATGGCGTCGTTCACTTCAGGCGCAGAGCGGCGCGGAGGGTCCTCGCGGTGCAGCGGAACGTTTCGGCGTCTGGTCTATTTTTTCCGCGAGCGCTCCTCGTCAATACTGACAGGAAGTTGCATCAACATACATGAGAAAATCCGGTTTATTTTCAAAATATAACCAATTTTTCACTGTAAAACGCCGCAATTGACAATTACGATCATGTTTTCGTGTCTAAACATACTGTAGAGACGAAAATAATCAACACCCACACACACACACACACCCGGGCGCGCGAGCACAGACACACACAAAACAGACAGACGCGCACACACAGATCGACGTAGTGGGCTCCTGTGCAGGGCGAGGGGCTGTGTTTCGTGAGTATAAAAACAACAAGAGAAAGGCAGAGAGAAATATTTCCGTTTCAGTGGTATTTAAAAAAAAGTTTCATTTTACAAGTGTTATGCTTTGTGTTTGTGTTTTTAATAAGTTTTTGCATAATTTTAAGTGCGTTGACAGATTATTCCACTCTGGTCAGAAAATCTCAGCAGCAGAGATCAGAGGTCTGTGGAAGTAAAGGTGATTGTGAGGATACAGTTCTTTTTTTACTCCTAAAGTAAAAGCATTCTGCAAGAAGGTGCAGCAATTCCAGTCTTTTGGTGAACAGTCATATTATACCACGCACATTTCTGACCTGCTTTGTTTACCTGCAGCATACAGCACCTTCTACATCATTGGGCTGATCCTGTCCATGCAGATCCCCTTTGTGGGCTTTCAGCCGATCAGGACCAGTGAACACATGGCAGCAGCAGGTCAGTCACCACAGAAACAACAAAGCTTGGCTGGATTGTGATGCAAGGTACTAACAAGTAATTTGTCATCACTTGCATGTAGGTGTATTTGTACTCCTCCAGGTTTATGCTTTCCTGCAGTATCTGAAGGACCGACTCACCAGGCAGAAGTTCCAGACTCTCTTCTTTCTGGGGGTGTCTTTGGCTGCTGGAGTGTTTTTTCTCGCAGTCATCTATCTGACGTGCACAGGTCAGTCGTCTCTTAAAGTAATCTGAAAGTACTTGAGTATGGTTGTCAACATTTGGGCTGCTGTCTGCTGCCAACAGGATTCAGTTCAGTATGATTAAAAAGTGCTGAAAGAAACGGACACAGAGCTATCGGCATCATGAGAGCCCTTCTTCAGATATGTATCTGTGAGTCTGTGGGTGTAGATTCTCACAGACACCTAGACTCACACAGAGACAGACAGTGGCTCAGAATCACACAGTGTGTACAGGCTGGCAGTGCTTCAGTTTTCTGCACTTTCAGCTGCATCATGGACTCTGTTTTGTCCGTTTTCACCTGCAGGATACATCGCTCCATGGAGTGGCCGCTTCTACTCCCTGTGGGACACCGGGTAGGTGGTGAGAGCAGACACGCTCTGTAGTCACAACTACAGGGCTTCCCATTCTAGTGGAGTCATAAGTTCTAACAAGATGAAAGTCTTTAAAATCCCTTTTGTTGAGACAAAGAGCTTTCTTTTCTTTTTCTTTTTTCTTCTCCTGTTCCGTGAATGTATTTGTTTTTCCTGTGGTCAGATATGCAAAGATACATATTCCCATCATCGCATCGGTGTCTGAGCATCAGCCAACCACCTGGGTCTCTTTCTTCTGTGACCTGCACATCTTGGTCTGCACTTTCCCAGCAGGCCTTTGGTTTTGCATCAAGAGCATCTATGATGAGCGAGTTTTTGGTAAGAGGGTAGCATTGACCTGATTATCCTGTGTGCTAGTCTTTTGGTTCCTGTCAAGGTTTCTAAGCCACACCATCAAATAGGGCTGGGCGATATGGCAAAAAAATAAAATCACGATTTTTAAATTTTATTTCACGATTTCGATTTTATCACAATTTTTTTTAGTAAATTCGAATTGACAAAAATTTAATTATAATGATTTTAGTTGAAAGAAGTAAACACATTTTTGAGCAAATATTTACATTTATTCGAATTAAATAGTTCTTATCTATTAAGATTAATCTGTAAATAGTGCAAGAATTGCGTCTTCTACTGCTACAGGTAATGCATTGCTGTCAAATGAACAGCTTCTAAATATCAGTGAGTTTTAATTTTGCCTCTGTGCTAAAATCCATAAAACAGAGCTTGTAAATGATTGTCACCCAAGACCAGAAATGAGGGAGACTACTGAAGTTTATAGCATGAATGACTGATAAAGTTTAGTAAAGTCCTTTCCCTATTAAAACATCTCAAAGTGCTAAATAATAATAATAATATTAATAAAAACACCCTTTACCACATTTTCAAATTAAACTGAAACTTTTATTATTTTTGGATTACATTCATGGTAAATAAATCTCAATTGCTTTAGAATTTACCTTCAAGTAGACGATTTCATTGTACTTTGAGAAATAGGCTCCAGCTAGCATCTTTAACTGATACAAAAACATTTTAAAACTTGGATGATAACATCAAATACATCTGCCAAACTGTTAAGATCCAAACACAGAGATAATAGCAGTAAATGTTGTGGCAGGTTAAAGTTTACATCCACAGCTCCTTCACTAACATCTGCTCTCTGCTGTGTTTATGTCACTGAGCAGAAAGCTAGCGTTAGCATTAGCGCTGTAGATTCTAGCTGGGCTTTCTCCGGTCCATATGACCAAGAAAGAAGCTCAACAGTGACGCCACGGATTAAGAAAATTATGTGCAGACTCACTTATACTTCTTACAAAGGGGGGGAGTGCGACCGACGATAAGATTTAGGCTCTTACAGTAGCTAGCAAAAGCTATGCAAAGAGCTAGCAAAACAATGCAGCACCGTGCATCTTGACCGAACATTTTACGTGTTTCCAACATGAATTACCATCAGTTTTTGTGCAGGTTGAACGTAAATACGTGCAATTAACATCCGCTATGTTTAAAAACACGAAACATTAATAAAAATATTCATCGAAGAACCAAACTAGCATGTCTGTCGTGAATTGCTAGCACACAGTTCACGGTTCCCAGCCTGATTTCTCTATTAAAATGTGATTCCTGTCCTGTGATGATTCCTCTCCATCAGATTATTTTGTTGTCAAGGTTTTTGAAGTCGATTGTAAAACACTGCGTCTCCTTTTGTTACTTTTTCAGACCTCCGTCATTCATTACTCCAGAAGACTCGATCGAGTGCTACCATCAACTTTATTTGTTAAACACTTTTCACTCTTTCAAAACCCAAATCACTTTACATAAAAACAATGAAAACATTCATCAAAAATGCCTTAAAATCAAAATCAGAACATGATCTTCAACACCCCTCCCTCCCCTGGTCCCACCCAGCTCCCCCAAATACAACTGAACAAAGACTCAAGAACTGAAGCTCTAAGGAAGATGAGGGAAACAGGCCTTCAGACATTTTTATTTACTTTTTTTAATTTCAAGAAAGCACTTTGGCTGGATACAGAGGATGCTTTAGGATGTCTAACTTTTTGTTTTTCTGGCTGACTGATGTTGGAAGATGCAGAAGAACAAAGATAATTGTTTAAGAACACACAAACATTTTTCCATTGTAGGCTTGGTTCATTTGCAAAGCTTTATTTACTTTATTTTATTAGCGCTATTTCTTTTTCATGTGCTAAATTATTCCATGTTTGTAATTCAAAAATGCACACCTGGGGTTGATTTCCATTGAGATATTTTTGTGAACTTCTGCAAAAAAGGGTATAAGATATCTATGAACGACTTCTGAACAGGATCCCAACCATGACTGTGTTGTTCTGCAGTGGCCTTGTACGCCATCAGTGCCGTGTACTTTGCTGGCGTCATGGTGCGTCTGATGCTGACCTTGACTCCAGTGGTGTGCGTGCTGTCAGCCGTGGCGTTCTCCAGGGTCTTTGAGCACTACCTGGGGGATGATGCAAAGAAACAGAGCCCCCCCGCAGAGGAGAGCAGCGATGAGGAGGACAGGAAGAACCCAGGGAACCTTTATGATAAAGTAAATGGACTTCATGGATGTTTCTGCTCTGAGGCATTAAGCTCTTAGTGTTGTTCTCGAGCCTCATCACTGCTACTGAGAGGACTCATCTAGAAGGCTCTTCTTTGTTTCCATTTTTATTTGATATTGGTGAACCTCAGTAATGCAAGGGAGGCTATACCAGTCGAATGCTTTTACAAGTATTTCAGGACCGAAGTTGAACGTAAAACACACATTTTCTGCTTTTTTAATAACAGCTGGAAAACGATTGTTTTATTCACAATTCTTCCTAAAGTTGCATCTTATGTAAAATATAATCATATAAGCTTTCTGCACCTTATAAAAACTGTTGATGTTTTTGAAAACAATATTCATCCGTCCTGTGGGATGGATGGATGGATCCAACAACAGGATTGACTTTTCTGTGGTTCAAAATGCAGTTCCAAGAAATATCTGGATGTTAAATGGAGACATTCTCTGGAAATATGTATTGAATCCTCTGTAGATGTATGTGTGGAAGAAAGCTTTTCATCAGTGACATTAAGTGTCAAATCGTTTGTTTTCATGTCGTGGTAAACTGTAGCAGGTGTGTGTTAGTCCTGCTGAGCGTGTCCCTCACAAGCCTCCCTACTCAGGCAGGGAAGGTGCGGAAGCATGTATCGGAGCAGGAGAAGGCAGAGGATGGCCTGGGTCCCAACATGAAGTCCATTGTTACCATGCTGATGCTGATGCTGCTCATGATGTTTGCTGTCCACTGCACCTGAGTCACCAGCAACGCCTACTCCAGCCCCAGCGTAGTGCTGGCATCGTACAACCATGATGGGTATGTAGTGTAACGAGGATGAAAGACGGCGTTCTTTTAAACCTATGCACCCACACTAATGAATTTGAATTTAAACTTTCAGTTCCCGAAACATCCTGGATGACTTCAGGGAAGCTTATTATTGGCTTTGGCAGAACGCAAACGAGCACGCGACAGTGATGTCATGGTGGGACTATGGCTACCAGATAGCAGGCATGGCCAATAGGACCACTCTGGTGGACAACAACACATGGAACAACAGTCACATAGCTCTGGTGAGCTGCTGTCCACCCCACCCCCCAAAACGAGAAAATCGCTCTAGAATAAGTTCAATGCATTCATTATGCATTAATTAATCAAGTTTTTCCTGTATATTTCAGAACAAAAGTAGTTCTGGCTAAGATGAGGTAGACTGAATGCTGTTGTCATGAAGGAAAATGTGCATGTTAACAGAATAACCTCAAATGCCAAGTATGAAATGTTTCTGTCACCATCCAGGTGGGCAAAGCTATGTCATCCAATGAGAGTGCAGCTTACAAAATCATGAGATCCCTGGATGTTGATTATGTCCTGATCATCTTTGGAGGGGTAATTGGATACTCTGGAGATGACATAAACAAGTTTCTATGGATGGTACGCATTGCAGAGGGGGAGCATCCCAAGGACATCCGGGTACGCCGGGATAAACGCTCACACATGCACTCAATATCAATATCAAGTTTATTGGTGTAGTTCCCATTTGTACAATTAACACAATATACAATAAAAAAAACAGCCAATAAGAAAAGGAATAGGCAGAAGCTTATTAAGCTTATTCAATGTCTTTCCTTGAACACTAAACAATATCGATGCTGATCAACAAAGAATTAAATATGAAAGAAAAAACAATTTACAAATACAAATTACTTATGCATGTTGTAGTCATTCAAACATTCACGTTTTAAACTTTTTTTAAACTGCAAAAGTGAAGAACTTAATTTTAATTCATCACTCAATTGATTCCATAATTTTACTCCAAGAACTGAAACACATCTCATCTTAGCATTGGTACGAGCTTTAACCTGTTCAAAACAATAAAGACCTCTTAAATTATACTTTATAACCCTTAAAGTAAATAGCTTCTGTATATTTTTTGAAACCAAATTATTTTTTACTCTATATACAATTTCTAATACCTTGATGTAAACAATTTTCTTTAATTTTAAACTATTATTCAAACAAAATAAAGAATTTGTTGGTTTACAATATCCTGTTCTGTTGACTATTCTAATAGCCTTTTTTGTAGTTTAACCAATGATTCAATTATAGTTTAACCAGCATTTCCCCAGATCTCTGCACAATATGAAAGATACGGAACGACTAAGGAACAATAAACAAGAAACAAACTCTTTTTGTTCAGTGCATCACCGATTTTAAACAGAATACCGATGGATCTAGAGCAGGGGTCTCAAACTCGCGGCCCGCGGGCCATCTGCGGCCCGCAGGATGATGATTTGCGCCCGCGTCTTCATATGAAAGATTACTGTTGGTGCGGCCCGCAAGGTTGATATGAATGACAGTTGTTTTGTGAAGAGCTGAACGAACCAATCACAGTGAGGAATATGACTCTGGAGGCGGGACATCGGCGGGCTGTCCAGTACCTCCTCACTCATTCATTCATTCCTCCAGTCAGATGGGAGGATGAGGAGCTATGAAGCCGCTGGAAGTGCTTTCACACTGAACGTGATTCCCGTGCCCCGCCCCTCTATCGCCGCGCGACAGATTCACGGCGTGCCGCTCGTCAAAAAGCGAGTTTCTGACGCCGCGCCGGGTGTGGGAGGAGCTGAATGTCTCACTTAAAATGAATGGGAGGCGTTTTATTTATGTCAAAACTCCAGCAGAATTAAGACATTTCCGCACGCATCAAACATTCCGCGCGGACAAATCAGACTCTCGCGAGCGCCTTTTCCTCCTCCACAAGCAGAAAAACTCTGACTACTTCCACGTGCGTGAGTGATGCGCGCGTGCGCGAGAGCAGAATCTTCAAAGGTGCTTCCACAACGGCCGCGTGGGGTGCGTTCAAGAACGCAGTCTGCGCGTGGTCAGCAGGTGGTATCCACACCTGCGCAGTGCGGTCACGCACGTAGTAGCAGAGAGGAGATTCTTCTTCTATTGTATTTTTACTGTTCATTAGAGCTCCTCTGCATCTACAACAGGGAGAATCTCAGAGGAAATCAAAACGGTGGAAATCCCCCAAAATGTTGCTCCATATTTTTAGTTGTCACAACTCTGTCCTTTTAAATGTCTGTCTGGGTGTCATATTAACCCGACCGGACACAAACCGCAAGGATTCATTTCTCTTTGATCATGTTCAGCACTTCAGTTCTTTGAAGCAGACGCCACACACGCAGCTCCCAAATCAGAGCTCCTGATTGGTCAGAGCTCTGTGCTGCTGCGACTGTGCGTGGAAATGTTGAACCGGAATGAAGATTCAGTGTGCGTTCAGTGCGTGCCCGATTTGTGCGTAGAGCTCGAGACCAGAGTTAAAAAATTGCGTAGCAACGCGCGGTTACGCGCGCTCCAGATGTGGAGGCCAGGAATGCTGGTGTGCGCGCGTTTGCATTGACGTTTCAGTGAGCGTGCTGCTCTCAGCTATGAAATGAAGGAGGTTCTGTAAATACAGAGATTTGAAACTTAATAAAAATAGTTTTCTCTGGTCCAGAGTTTCAGCTGCAAATATCATTTGTATCAGATAATTTGCTCAAGTTAAACGTATATCTCCTCAAAATATCAAAATATTGTACTTTTACTATCATTACAGAAAAAAAAAACTTCTAAATAATTTGTTTTATTAATTTTTCCTTCTTTTTTTCTTAGAATCCTTCCAAAACTTTCAGACAAAGTTAAAACAAATCTGTCCTTGTTTCCCTCCACATTAGTGATGAATTCTGTTTTTTTCTCAGAGATTCAGTTCTCTGGTTCACTGTAAACAGCGGCTCTTTTTGCCACCAAATGCCTTTTTAGGTTGTTTTTGCCATATTTAATTTATTATCAACTACATAGAATTATGCACAATATCCATAACTAATGTAAACATGTTTTTATTCATGTTCCCCCAGAGGGGCTGCGCCCCACCATTTAAACACTGTTCCAGTCAGTCAGTCAATCAGTCAATATATGGTTTCTTCAGTCGTCTGTATCTTCTGTATGGTCATGGTTATCGTTTTATTTATTCATTGATTTTTTTTAAATTAATTTTTTTAAATTAATTATTTTTAATAAAGCTGTTTGAGAACATATGAATGTTTTATCAGTGATTTTCTTGTGAAAATCCTGATGCGGCCCAGCCTCACCCAGACTCCGCCTCCAGCGGCCCCCCGCTGAATTGAGTTTGAGACCCCTGATCTAGAGACTTTATGTTTTATATGTGTGGCAAAGTGGATTTTCAGAGGGTTAGGTATAACCCAAAAGCAAACAACGCCACCCCGGAATGCAGGGTCCGGGGAACCCAAAGGGAAGTCCTGATAAAGGACACGTAAATTCTTTCCCAAGCAGCCAAGACGTGGTTCCAGTTCAATAAATAGTTTTATTAAAATAAATTAAAACCAATTAAAACCAATTAAAACAATCCAAGCTAAAAAAAATGAAAACCCTACTGGGGGAAGGCTTTCCGGCAGAGCGCTGGGCGTACGAGGGGAGGAAAAAACAAAATGAAACTAATGGATTTCACCCCATGCACACACACACACGTGAAAGGGAATGGACCCACACCAGGAAACACAACAAGCCTCCACCGTCGTCGGCCAACACGCTCTGCCAAGCACTTCCCTGAAAAGAAAAGAAAAACCAGTAAGTAGGGCAACCATGCACACCTTCCCACTCACACCTGAACAAAATTTATTAAAAGTTATAAAATAAAAAGGCAACCGTCCATAAAGTCCAGGGGTGCACCAGAAGCCTGATGCCGCTGAAGGGAGGGCGAGCCGGAGGCCTGAAGCCGCTGAAGGCAGGGCGAGCCGGAGGCCTGAAGCCGCTGAAGGGAGGGCGAGCCGGAGGCCTGAAGCCGCTGAAGGGAGGGCGAGCCGGAGGCCTGAAGCCGCTGAAGAGGGGGCGAGCCGGAGGCCTGAAGCCGCTGACGGGGAGGGCGAGCCGGAGGCCTGAAGCCGCTGAAGGGAGGGCGAGCCGGAGGCCTGAAGCCGCTGAAGGGGAGGCGGTATCCAGGCAGGGCTTCAGTTTGGCCGCACAGCACAGGAGCAGAAACCAACAAGAAGATAAAAAACAGGCAAAGCAGGCAAACCAGGCAAAGCAGCAGGGGCTCACGGTCTGACCCGTCTATCCTGCCAAATCACATGCTCTCTGGGTGCGGTGGAGAGGGGACCCTGGTGCCACAGGTCCATCACCAGGTTTCAGGTGCCCCACTGACTGGGCCTGGAACCTGTAGCACATTGCGGCGTCCCCTTGTCAGAGTGCAGTGTGCAAGCACAAAGCAACTCTGCCCTTTTATTGGCTCCACCACACCCCTTTGGCAATCCCCTGGATTGCCAACACCTGTGTAGCAGGTGCAGCTCATTTCATCCTGCTACATATGATTTATATGAGATTTCTAAGACAATTTATCATCATTATTACTCCTAAAAACTTTATTTCATTAACACATTGGATTTCTACCTCATTTAAATATAATTTAACATTTTCAACCTTTCTATTTCCAGAAAATATCATAAATTTGGTTTTGTTTTCATTCAGAGATAACTTGTTATAATCAAACCATTTTTTAACCAAATTAAATTCCTGTTCGGCAACATTCAACAACTCAACAATATTTTGTCCTGAACAAAACATATTAGTGTCATCAGCAAACATAATGAATTTCAACCTTTTTGACATTAAAAAAAGATCATTAATGTAAATTGAAAACAACTTTGGTCCAAGAACAGAACCTTGTGGGAGTCCACAAAAAATATTTTCTAGATTAGAATCTGTATTGTTAATGGTTACATATTGAACCCGATTTTCCAAATAACTTCTCAACCAATGATGTGTTTTAGCCCGAAGTCCATAATATTCACATTTTTGTAACAGAAGGGAGTGATCTATGGCAGTGTTTCCCAACCCTGGTCCTCAGGGCACACTTTTAATCCAACCCTGCTCAAACACACCTGCCTTTGATGACCGTCATTGCCAGGCTTCTGCTGAGCCTGATGATGAGCTGAATCAGGTGTGCATAAGCAGGGCAACATGGAAAACATGCAGGACAGTGTGCCCCGAGGACCAGGGTTGGGAAACACTGATGTATGGTATCAAATGCTTTGCTTAAATCAGGCATGTCAAACATACGGCCCGCGGGCCGGACCCGGCCCATTGGATGATTTAATCCGGCCCGTCATAAATTTCTGAGTATGTCAAAAAAAGAAGCGAGTCACTAGCTCATTTCTATCAAAAGTTATGATTTTTTAAAATAAATACAAACCAAATGCTCCCTCCGGCCGCTAGAGGGCAGTAAATGTGTAACACTCTACAGTACAGCAAAGTATTACAAAAAAAACAAAGAAACAGGGGCATAAATATACGTCTTACGGACAAAAAAAAAAAGTTATAGTTTGCTTTCCTTCTCTTTATGCACATTTACCAACGTTCAAGAAAAATGACTCAAGAATATGCATTTTCTCTTTTATAGATTTTTCCTCAGTTTACAGATAAACTCCACAAGTCCTTTCCCAGTCCTTCACCGAGATGCACCCACCCAAGTCTTTTTATTTAAAGTTCCTATTTACACAATCGCCGCGTCCCTTTGGCGTCCTCCTCCATTAAGGCGAAAGCAGTCTAAAGTAGATTTGCGGGTCATCAACGTTCCGTCCGTAGGTTGCACAACTGTGGCTTACCGGATCTGTCCAGTGACGAAGCATGTGAAGGTCACACCCAATAGTCGATAGATTTCCTCCGTCTCCCACCAACACGGTTGGTACTCTTCTCCTCTGTCTCGGTAGTCCTTAATAGTGAGTTCTGCAGCTGTCAACGTTGTATGTGGGGCTCACTCAGGAATCCTCACTCAGGTCAGGCCTCTCACCCCTCTCGTCTCTCTCTCTCTCTCTCTCTCTCTGGGGTTTAATGGCAGCCGGCATCCAACATTGTTGCATTGCTGCCACCTTCAGGTCTCCAATTA
>NW_023416889.1:79781-94425 GCF_002922805.2 Oryzias melastigma | reverse complement strand
ATTATTTCAAAGCAGTATGATAATTGAGGCAAAACATTTTTTTCATAGCTCCCACTTGAGTTTGTTTAGTGTGGTGAGTTGGTTCAGGGGTAAAACTGCATTCACTCAACTTGTTAAAATAAACCAGTTGTTAACACATTCAATGCCAAACATGAAAATATTTTTTTTCTCCATTGTTTGTGAATAAATGTGTTGTGCTTAGAAAAGATCCCTTGTCATCCGTGATTATAATATGTAGGGTAGGCTACAAATTTAGACTGAATGATAAAGCATAGTACTGAAAAACAAAGCTAAATAGTTGGAGTTGACATTCTTTTACTGATCCGGCCCACCTGAGAACAGAAAGTCTGGATCCGGCCCCAGAGCCAAACTGAGTTTGACATGCCTGGCTTAAATCAACAAAAACAGCTATTGTATTTAGTTTTTGATCATGGCAGTTGCAACATTTTCCACAAACTCCATCACAGCATGTGCAGTTGAGCAGTTACTCCTGAATCCATACTGGCTCTCATTTGATACATCATATTTACTCAAAAAAGAATCAAGTCTAACCGCAAAGAGTTTTTCCAAAATCTTAGAAAACTGTGGTAGCAGTGACACTGGTCTATAGTTTGATACGGTTTCCTTATTACCATTTTTATAAATCGGAACCACCTTAGCAACTTTCATCAGGTCTGGAACGACACCACTAGAGAAGGATTTATTGCAGATATAAGTAAGTGGTTCGAGAATACTGTGAATGACTTCCTTAATGAGGGACATGTCGATACCATGACAGTCAGTTGATTTCTTATTTTTCATTTGGTGAACAACTTCAAGAACGTCGCTTGGACTTACTCCACTTAGAAACATTGTGTTCATATTGGAATCTATTTTGCTTTTCATGTCACTCACAACTGGTATCTTTTCAGCCAATTTAGCACCAACATTTACAAAGACATTGTTAAACTCATTAACTATTTCCTGTTTGTCCTCAATAGTCACTTTATCTTTTTTAATATAATTTGGAAAACAGTTGTCTTTTTTCTTTTCCATTACGTTATTGATTACTTTCCAGGTACTTCTATCTTTCACATATCTCTGCAGTAACTTGTCATAATAGGATCTTTTTTGTTTTCTCAGTATACTTACTAATTTATTTTTGTAGGCTTTATACTTTGTCTCATTTTTCTTCCGTTTTGTTTTTAATGAAATCTCGATATAATTTGTTCTTTTTTCTACAAGCATTTTCCAAACCTCTGGTTATCCAAGGTTTTGATTTAGTTAAGATTCTTTTCTTATGTGTTTTCAGTGGGCAGTAGAAATCATAAATTCTCATAAAAATATCAAAGAAAATGCTATAAGAATCATTGACATCATCAACATAGATTTCTTGCCAGTCATACTGCATCAAATCATCACTTTCATTGCTTCAATTGCTGAAGGTTTTTTTTCTCTGAAAATACTATTCATTGTTTCATTTTTTAATTTTTTGATTGTTTTCAATTTCAGTTACAACAAAAATTGGAAGATGATAAGTATCAGTCAAAAGAAGTCCGCTTTTTGTTTTTGTTCATGCAAAGACGCTGAGATACAAACTTTTCCCTTCTCCCTTATTGAAAAAGATGAAGAATGCAAGTTTTCTGGTTTCTCTCTCCTCAGGAAAGTGACTACTTTATCCTGCAGGGCGAATTCAGGGTAGATAAAGCTGGCTCCCCCACTCTGATCAACTGCCTCATGTACAAGATGTCCTACTACCGTTTTGGGGAGATGCAGGTAGAGTTATATCAGGAAAAGTTCTGCTGAGTCGTGTGAAATGCATGAAGATGAATTCCAACTTGTTTCCTCCAGGACCTAAAAATGAGATATCATGTGTAGAAACTGTTTTTGCCTTTGGCTAAAGAAAATACGCACAAAACTCAGAGGAACTGTCTGCTGTACGTCGTCGACCTTTCATTCCTGCTGCTCATGGTTGATGAGTCTTTTCAGGCTTCAATGCTGATCACCGCATTCAGTGTACTTGGTGTTTTGACTCTTTGGACCATGTCATGATCCAAGTTTGTTAAGTTTTAAACTTGTATCTTCAGACTGTAGGTCTTCACATTTCTTGACAAATATATCTGGCTTGTTGGAGTAATCTACTTTCAGAAAAGAGTTATGGGAATCGTTTTCTGTTAAAAGTTGGACTTCCGGACACCCCCTGGCTTTGACCGCACACGAAATGCAAAGATTGGCAACAAGGACATTAAGCTGAAGTACCTGGAGGAGGCCTTCACATCAGAGCACTGGCTGGTCAGAATTTATAAGGTCAAGAAGCTGGAGAACAGGGATCGGATGGAGAACAACCTGGGCAGCACAGACTCCAGCCACCAGAAGTTTACATCAAAGAAGGTAAGCTCTCCCAAAATCCTTCATGTATTCTGTCCCTAGCTTTGGTAATCAAAATCATTTGGATTATTGGATCCATTTTGACCGATCTCAAATTCAGCTGTGAACTGGAGTTTAATGAACAAACGTGAGAAGTAATTGTGTGTTTCTTTTGTGTTCCACTAAAGACGGCCAAGAGGAAGCGCGGGTTTGTCAAGAACAAGCTGGTCCTAAAGAAAGGCAAGAAAGTGACAAAGAAGTCTTTATATTAGTCCATTCACTCAGGCAAGCTGTGGACTCTCTTGTCTCAACAAGCACACCACCACCACCACACCGGAAAGGCTTTTTAGAGACCTCGAACTCCATCAGCTCTCAGGACCTTTGAGCTGAGGAGTAGTGTGACAAACTGCCAAAGTTTTCTTTTTGTACTTGGACATTGTTTGGATGTAATGGGAGCTGTCCTGCATTAATGTCTTTCACACCGATTCCAGAATTCCGATTCCTGTGTCTTAACCGGAAATACCACACAGCTCCTCCCTGTTCTTTGACATGCTTCAGCAGGACTGATGGGCTGCACCTCATCACATATTTCTCCACCAAAGATTTCCTTATGGAAGCATTTCTTCAAGGTTCCTATAGTTATTCTGCTAGCCCTCAGCAAAAACAAATGCATGCTGGGATTAAATGGACCAGCATGCATTTGAAGCAAAACTGGCAATCCTCAAGTGAGATTTAAAGAAAGGTCCGGATTTCCGTCTGTGTTTTTGCCTGATGCATTTACAACTGAAAGTCTGGATCAACCTCACAGTTCAGTTCTGTAGAGTAACCACTGCATGTTTACCCACATGCAGACAAACACTACACCCATGTTCGGACTCTGCACCTGATGCAGTTTGCTGGTTTTGGTTTTCTGACTTCAGAACCGCTCCGTCTCTCGGAGGATAAGACCTAGATCACTGGAGTTTCTGTTTGTTCCTGCCTATCTGGAGGTTCTCCTTAGATGTTGCAACAATTACTAAAGTTTTCCCAAGGAACTCAATCAAAGCAGTTTCTTTGTGGTTTCCTGTTAGTGTTTTGATACAGCTTCCTGCTCACTGATCCTCAAGAAGTTTATTTGGGCTCTGGTGTGTTATGTCACAACAGCTGATACTCTGATCCATTTAGACAGAATTCACTTGCAGCAGACTTTGTGGTTCTTTAAACGCAAACTTTCTCTTATTTCTCTTATCTCTTATTTATTAGATTTTTTAGTAAATACTCCCTAGAAACTGATTGGTTTGTGCAAACCTACTCTTGTTGAGAGGCATTTGAGTGTGCCCAGAGTCGAATGGCCTGGTTCTGAAGGCTTTCCGTGCGGACCAGAGGCTGCAGTGATGTAGCACAAGAATGAATCTGCTTGTGAGTTCCTCAGTTCAATGCTCCTCCTTAAATTGTAATGATCCGGATGCATGTATGATGGAAACATGCCTTTATGAATAAAGAAGTTTAAATATCTGTATTCATGTTTGTACTTGAAAGTTTCAATAGCACTCACCCCGCCCCAGCTCTCTCTCACACTTGTTCTGACACCCCTGGGGCTGCAGGGGAAGATCCTCACCATAGCATTTTGAAAGACCATTCACATTGATCTTTCATTCACATCTGATCCTCAGCTTTATACCGACTGAGAAGCTACTTGTTAAAACTGAACTGATCATCTAATTCATTTTGTTTTGAATCTCTGGTGTCAAAGTTTCTGAACTTAAGATGGTTTGAAGAAGCTGACAGCAATGAGAACAATACTGGTAAGCTATCTGGGTTAATCCAAACCAGGACAGAAAAAGAAACGTGAGTCAGATCATAAAATGTTTAATGCAAAACAGGAAATAACAGTAAAACTCAATTTGAACAATTTCACTAGAGAGCTGCAGAAAACTTAATTGTGATGAGTCTGAAAAGGGCGTTCGGCTCGACGAGTCCTGGTTTGTTCACCATGGTAGGAGCATTGTGGTCTGGTTCTTCACTTGGTCAGATCAAGTTTTGACAGATTCAACCTTAAGGTGTCTGGGACCAACCTGTAGTCATGGTTTCTACATCATTCCGAGTGTGAAAGCAAAACTAGTTTGTAGCTGAGTCAGACAAACCGTGGACCACCAAAACCTCTCCAGAGCATGTTTGGTACTTGTTCAGGACAGTCTGGCTCTTTAACACTTAGTCTTTCTCTTCTTCATCATCCCCTCCAAATGAAAGAAGGCTGTTATTTTTTATTTTCTTTCCTGATGGTTTTTCACCCCCCCTCTCCCTTTCTCCACCCTCATTCTTCTTCTTCTTGCTGGAGCTGGCAGAGATACCCTGGAATTTCTCCGCAGAAGATCGCTTGGGAGGTTTCTTGAAGAGGATTTTACCATGTGGGGAAGTCTTCTCGTCTGTGGGTAGAGTGTTAGGTGCACTGGTGAAAATCAGGCTTTTGGCTTTGACTCAAGACTTTTTAAACAAGAAAAAAAATGACCTTTTTCTGCTGCTCCTCCAGCGTTTACATCATTAATCACCTTCCCCTCTACAGACAGGTCTCCATCTTTCAGAACAACAACTTGTGGTAACTCATCCTCTCGATCACTTCCGCTGTCATCCTCTGGTGTGGGCATCACCTGGCGCTGAGGTGCAGAGATGAAAGTAGATTTTTATTTATGCCAGTACTGTAACAAATGACGTCATACAAAAAGCGTCAATCTGTAAGGTTGGAATAAACCACTCCAGAACATTTCCAGAGAGGCCCACATTACTCCAAAATCATCTAATAAAATCTGGTGATCTACTGTATCAAAGGCGGCACTAAGATCCAGCAGCACCAGAACAGAAAGTTTCTGGGAGTCTAAATTTATTCTAAGATCATTAACAATCTTTAAAAGAGCCGTCTCTGTACTGTGGTTTGACCTAAAACCACAATGATATTTTTCTAAAGTTTAACGGTTATTTAAAAACTCGTGCAGTTGAGTAGTGACATTTTTCTCTATAACTTAACATAAAAACGGTAAGTTGGATACAGGTCTGTAGTTATCCAGAGTATTTGGATCTAAACTGCTCTTCTTCAGAAGGGGCCTCACCACTGCTGTCGTCTTACAGGCAAAGGGGAAGACACCCGTCTGAAGAGAGCAGTTCACTATGTTTAAAAGACTCAAAGAATCCATAAAATGTTTTAAAAAGTGAAGTGGGAATGGGATCTAAAAGGCAGGTTTTGGTGTTTACTTGGGATAAAACTCGACCAAGCATTTCCGCATCAACCAGGACAAAACTCCCCAGTGTTTCCTCAGGTAAAACCAATGCTGGTGATCTGTTAGAACAAGAGTTTGGCACAGGTGAAAGACTCGTTCTTATAGCATTGATTTTACCCATGAAGTGGTCTGCGAAGTCCTCACATGCAGCATTAGATGACGGCATGGAGGACTTATTAAAATCTTTGTTTATTAAAATATCAATTGTTTTAAAAATAAATGTTGGGTTGTTTTTATTAAATCGAACATACCCCTAAGACGCGCATGCTCAATGTTTGTTTAGGAAAGCAACAGAATTCGTGGATAACAAGTAGGGCTGTAGATCACTGCTTAGGTGGCAATCCGATTCGATTCACGAATCGAGCCACGATTCTTACTTTTTAATATGTTTATTGCTATGTGTATGTCTATTTACTGGATGGATGAAAATTGAAATTATTTGTATTTAATCATCATTTATACCTTTATTTAGAACAGGAGATCAGAATGAACAAAACTGATTAAAAAAACACAAAGATTCAGATAAAAATAAATGTTGTTTGTCATTTTAAACTTTTTTTTTTCAATCTTCTGGTTCAGCAGTAAAACAACATAAAAAGGATAAAATCACTGCTGTTTTGGATCATTTAACAACAGAATCTGAAAATGTTCTCCACAGTTTTCTATCCTCAAAGTTCTTCAATATTTGACGTTCTAATCATCACATATTGGTGCAGAGCTCATATAAAAAAAGTTTTTTTTTTTTTTTCTCAGCAGAATCAGCTGATTCACGTTGATTACATCCGCCTTTCAGCAGCGGGAAGCTGTTTCTTCAGAATAAGATGGAGTTTCGTTAATTGCGTCCCCAGGTGATATTTTGATCATATTTTACTACAATTTACTACATTTATAAAGATCGCGAATCAGCGTTCTTGGACGTCGCAAGTGTCCGTACTTGAATTTTTGGGAGAAAATCGCGAATACCCGAGCACCCGGATACTTGTTACAGCCCTAATAACAAGTGGAGGAAGTAAATCCATTGATATATGCATAGATCACATTTTGTAGTATGATGGGACACTAAAACCCACAGAGACGGTACAATTATGAGTTAAAGTGTTGTTGGTTCACAGTTTTAGCAGCATTTAGCAGCAATTTCAGCCCTCAGCTGCTTTTGAATGTGTATATAAGCAAAGAGTGGACACAAATCTGATCTTCCAGTCAGTGTGGTGCCAAGGTAGTTATCTCTTGCCAGAATGTGTATCCCCTGTCGCATCAGCACTGGTTTGGGTCTTTAATGCATCCTGTTTTCCAAATGAATATTGAATCAGTCCTCAAATATCTTGACATGGAATAAAAATGTCTGTTACCTTCTTTCTTTTGAAAATATGGTTAGTTCACATTCCTAGCAGACGGAATCTGCAGCTAAAACAAAAACAGGTTACTTTTTTAAAAATATTAACACTTGCATCATGTCCACGCTAAACACTTTTACTTAACTTAAAATCCAGATCTTATTATTGTTTGAACTAATAGATAGATAGTTAGATATATAATATAAAAATATTAAAAGTAATAATAGCAATACACAATTTTAAAGCAATACATAATTTTAAACTACCGTTTTTTCCGGACTATAATTCACATTTTTTTAATAGATTCGTCAGGGGTGCGACTTATACTCAGGGGTGACTTATTTGTGATTTTTTTTTTTTAGACATCAATAAATAGGCTCTTATATTCGTTATTTTCCCCACTAACAGCCGGTTACCTTTTAGCAGTGGTTTCCCACTAACAGCCACTAGATGGCACTGTATGTTTGTGTGTCAGTATCTACTGCTGTCAGCTGACAGAAACACAGAAGAAGTGACGCTCAAAGCAAAACAAACGTTCCTGATAATCTAATCATTCTCCTCATAGACGTTATGATGTTTTTCTTATTTGCATCAAGACATTATTATTATTATTGTTTTTATTTTTCTCTCCTTGGATTAATGCGGGACAACACGCATCAAGCTGGGTTACAAAAAGCTCAAAACAGTCAGTCAGATGCAGCTCCTGCAGGCTAGAAGGTAACGATTGCCATAAGAAAAAGAAAAAGTCTGTAAAACCCAGACATGGAGAGATTATAGATGCTTTTGTAGAGCTCTTTAAAATAAAGAACTTAACCTCTCAACATCGTCTGTATATTCCATGTATTTTAAATGAGAAATACAGTCTAAGTCTCCATCATGTAGCGATGAGATAAAAGACGGAATAGGAGCATCTAGTTTATGAACACATTTTTGGACAAACATTGAGCATTAAATGTAACGCACATCAAAAGAGGCAGCGGACTCAAATTTGACGGATTCAGTGTCAAATGCAACGTTACATCGGGCTTGTTGAATTTGTTCATAAATGTTGGACTTTTCTCTTAAAATTGTGACTTATATATGTTTTGTCCTCTTCATTGTGCATTTTTTTGCTGCTGCAACTTATCGTCCGGAGCGACTTATAGTCAAGAAAATACGGTATTCATATCTATACGTTTTCTAAAATGAAATTATTAGGTTTTGGGATCAATTCAAAGCACCTAGAAAGATACACAGGCTAACAACTTTTCATGACACATTATGCTTAGAATATCCAGTCCTGATTAATCCCATATTTTTTATAGATGATCTGAGCAGCCTGTGCCACTAATGTGGAGAAAAGAACATGACACAGACATCAACTGGGTATGTATTCCATAGACCAGGGTTACCAACACCTCTGCCTGTTTGAAAATTCTATTGTGAATCCACATCCTGATTGACTGAGTAAAGTCAATCTGTGAGGCGTGGACATGATGCTAATGTAAAAGTAATTTGTTTTTTTTAGCTGCAGATTCCGTCTGCTATGAATGTGAACTAACCATGAGAAAGGAGATTCAATGGAGTTTCAGAGCAGCCATTGCAAAAACCTGGAATGTAAAGACAATGTCAGAATTTGAAAGAGGAAAAAGATCAATTGACAGGGTAAAAAAAATGAGGCAGAGTTACTTTTGGACAAAAAAAATCAAGTAGATAAATAAATCCAGTTTTCTGTAGAAGTGATAAATAAACTAAATTCTTCCTGAAATTACATCTTCTTAATGAGAAGCTTGTAAAAACGATGTTATTTAGGCAGTGAAATAGAGGCTGGGTTTCTTAGGGGGGGGGACATTATATAAGACCTGAAATGCAGCTGCCAGCGGACTGGCTTACTTCAGCCCTGCTGAGGAACATAACAAGTTTTTGACTAAAGGGAAATTAGTTTGAGGATGGAATTTGTCTTTGGGTGAAGTTGGTTTTCACCATTACACAACAGTACGAAAGGAGATTTTCAAAGTTCTTGACCACATCATTGTCAGGAGGATGAGCTGAACCCATATTGGGTCACTCTGGCTGATGTTGTCAAAGAAGAAAAGTGTGAAAGAAAGTGGAGACAGATTTCTGTCCTAAATGAATCCCAACATCAGGTGTTCTGTTGCAATAACGGATGATTGGTAGTTTTAAAGTAAATCATTTGATGTTTGCGAATGATTTAGTGGTTTTTAGTCCCAGCAGCTCTAGTTTGCAAGAGTTTTCAATGTCTGTTCCAGTTACGTTTTTCAAAATGATGTTTTATACAATGCTAGTAAGAGTGCTTTGCTTATTTTTTGTACTAAGGCTGATGTGACATTGAAATTTCCAACTTTGAAAATGTGCAATACTGAGCTTGAAGTCTGTCATAAAGTTAAATATCTTGGTCACGTTATTTATGACCGATGATGACGACATCCGTAGACAATGTTCTCTTTTATATGCTCAAGCTTACACTCTTGCAGGTTTTATTCATGTTCTGATAATATTAAAATTATTTATTCAAATCTTACTGCACTGCTTTGTACACATCACATCAGGGGCCCGTTCCAAGAAGCAGGTTCAACAAATTTAGAGTTCAAACCTGAACTTAGAGTCACTGGACTCAAAATTCTCAAACTCAGGGTTTTGGGTTTCAGAACAGCTGAAAATGTTTGATTCAATCAACTTGAAGTTGTCAGAACCAGAATCAGGTGTGAGCGTCGCGACCATAAAAAGCCCTGATCAATGGAGCAAAGACAGCATGATTCACCATGGCAACGGGAACAAACACCTGAGTTACGTACTTCCGGAGGTGGAAATTGATAAGTTCCTGCAAGCATATGCAACTATAGGAGCGCATTTTCTGCAAGAAAAGCAACACAGCTGCAGCGGTAGAACAGAGAGAAAATATCTGCAGTTATTTGAATGATTTCTAATAATGAATAAATAATGTCAGGAAGGTTATTTTGTCTCTTGTTGAGTAAGGAGTGGTTTTTGATCTGTTACCAATCTAATAAGTAATCTCCGTGATCGTACCCCCCCACCTACACACACAGATATCACTGCACGCTAAAAATAAACTGTAGCTGCCTGGCATATGTTAAAAAAAGCATTTATTTAATTTTAATTCTCAAGACTTAAAAAATATTCGCCGAATTCTTTTTTTAAGCATAAAAACACGTTCCATAGCCGGGAATCGAACTCGCAAACTCCGCAGTGGGAAGCAGCTAATGTTCGACATAAGTACTAGACGGTGGATGAGTTCAAACGCTTTCCCGGTGATTGACATTCAATAATTTCTATTGTTAAGGGTTTAAAATAAGGAAAAGAAAACTGTATTTTTTAATAGCGAGTCCCTGGAAAAACTCACTATTTATAATATCGCTGAAATAAAAATGAATTGGGAAACCCCAGTCAGTCGACTCGTGTCCTCCAAATCCTCTACCGACGTAAATAACATTTCCTCTGGATTAATCAGCCTCCTCTCTACATGATCCTCTATGAATGAACATGTCATTTTGGTTTCTGCGTGGTGGAAACGTGACGTCTCTAATGTGAATGTTCTCTAAATGTTAATGATGAACTCATATTTGAACATCCTTCACTTTAAAAGGGGGCGGAGACCACAGAGAACTCTAAGTTTCCTGAAGAAAACCTGCTACCGACCAGGTTTCGTTCACAGACTCAGTTACCATAGTGATTGATTCTGAGTTCAGATTAACCCGCTTCTTGGAACGGGATGGTTTCGCCCACTTTCCCAGGTTTGAGTTTTCTCTCTTTCTGGAACCGAAAACTCAGAGTTTTGCTGAATTTGGAGTTCACGAACTCAGAGTTCCAACAAAACCTGCTTCTTGGAACGGGCCCCTGCAGATTGACTACAGGGCATCTGGCATGAAAAAGTTACAGGTTGCTAATAATGATGCCCTGGGGATTTGAATAAAAAGGCCACTGTGGTGCAGTGCTAGTAGTGAGCTGTTTGTTAGTGCTGGTATTCACACTTAATAAGACATTTTATGTATGGTTTGATCCATCATCTTAATGCCTCAGAGAATGACATTATTTTAGCCCTCACCAATATAAAGCACAGAACTCTGAGATATCAGTGTCCAGTCTGGAGGTTCTGGTAAGGACGCATTTTTAAGCGTTTCAGTTTTCAATGTGTTTATGCTTTGATTCTTATGTCAGTTGGTCTTGTTATTTTTACATCAGTATAATTACTGTACATTTTATACATGAATTCCTGATTGTTTTTTTTATAGTCTTGTTATTTGAACCTTGAGTCCGTAATAATAAATGATTCTATTGTAATGCATCGCTAAACCCTCCAGTCAATTCACGGCTTCGTGCAGTTCTTTCCCGTGTCCGCTCCATGAAGCGCCTCTCGTTACCTTGGTGTCCACGTTCGGGCCCTCCTTGTATCCAATGTCCGTTTTAAACTTTTTCAGGAAAGACGGTTCGGCTGGTTTCACCCAAGACACCCCGCCGCTCCGTTTTTTATCCATCCTAAATGGATCGCCTGAAATGTCGAGCCTGAAAGTTTCCGGTCTGCCCACGGAAGCGACACGCCTCGTGACGGTGGGAGTTGCTCTGATTGGTGGAATGGAGAACGAACCCTCACTTCAGAATAAAAGACTCATGTGGACAATATTCGTTTCCTTGCTATTTCAATGAGGAATTTCATCGTTATCTAACATACATGAGTCCCCGTCCCTCCACCAGCACCAAAAGGAAGAAGAAGACTGTTTGGGTTTTTAGTGCAAACGTTGTTGATGAGCTTCTGGCTTTTATTGTGGAAGCGGTCGTTTCCATCCGCGGAAGTTGGACCCTGTTGTCAGCCGCCGCTGCTCTCATGTTGTCCGAGACTCTGTTCGCGCTGGCGGCCGGACTCCTCGCAGCTACCGCCTCTCTGTCTGCCAAGCTGTCCCTGGGGACGGACGTCCTGGGACCTCCGTGTGAGGCCGATGCTCCCGGGGGGGGCACATGCAACAAATGGGTAACGGCAGACAGAAGATGCATTTCTGCTTACGGTTGAATTGGATGCTGTTTTGTGTTGGCTTAAAGGGTTAGTAATGGGGTTGTGGGTCATTTTCGGTGTTAACTGTATTTCGCCTTATATTTACCATTTCCAAATGTTTTGGCGTGTTTTGAGCAAGAAATATTGAAATAAAACGGCATTTTTGAGGCCAAATTTGGCAAACCTGTCTCTTCCGGGTCAAAAGCTCCGTTTTGGTCACGTGGTGCGTGTGACGTCAGAAGGGTCAATATAGCAAGATGGCTTCTCCTTTGCGTGTCGGAGCTAGCGATAGCGGCGATATTTCCAGGTCCACAATTCTGTCTTCAGACTCAGATTGTGGAAACATTTGTTCTGAAAGTGACGCTGATTCAGAGGCGCCGGGTGTTTGTGGTTTGAGGACTGTAAAGCCCTATCAATTTGAGCCGGCAGCGCGGAAAGTAGGAGCTCACTATTTGGCAATGACGCTGAGAATGCCGATGAAACTGAAAGCTGTCCGTTTATCAGAGCCATGCTCGAAGCTGGAAGACGTGGAGCATCTCGTGAAGCTTTATTTACAGATCGGAACCTTTTGGCGACTCTAAATCAAATCATCAATGACGCTGACTATCCGGGTCGGTAATGCAGAGTTTCATATGCAAAATAAAGAGCTTAGAGACATGTTTGCAGGACCGTCCGCCACTTTATCATTATTTATTTATTTATTCACTTATTTAATCACTTTATTCTCATACCCAGAAGCTCTTTCACCACCTTACTGCATGTCTCTGATATGCGCAGAAAAAAATGAGAATGTAAACAGTCCTCCGCCCCGTTCTCCACATGAATCGTCCCGTTTCAACACACAACAACAACATGGGATGCAGAGATCCCGCAAGCCACCATCAATGATTAATAAACTGCAAACCAAACAAAGAAACTTCCAAACATGTGCAATGTTTTAAACATTCAGTTTACCTGTTGAAATCAGAAGCTTTTCACAGTTTAGTCGGTCTGGTTCTGCTCAGTGTTCATTCACAATAGGCTCATTTCGATTGTAAATCTCGTAAATTTACGACTTTAAAAATCATCATTTTATTTATTATTATTTTTTTGGTGGCCCTAATACTTCGTCGGACCATAACACCGACGTTTATAGAATTCAACTTTGCCGCAGCGCACACACATACATGTATCTGCAGACACCTGGGTCCGCCTGCATTCTGCTGCTGGCGCTGTCTCACTCATGTGACGTCAACGCGTCACGTGACCCAAATCGAGCCGTTTCTGAAGCAGGGCGAAATGAGAGTGTGATTTGTCGTTTAATTTGTCAAATTTTACAAAAACCTGCGTTTGTCAACGGTAATTATTTGTTATTTTTGATACATTTGAACATATGGAATATATCTGGATACTTATTTTAGCTTTGTCCCAGGCCATTACTAACACTTTAAGTGACTTTTTGGAGAAGTTGCGCTGGTTTCATCCTGGCTGTTCCTCGGCAGCTCCACGTCCCGGTGCGGCTGCTCTGTGGAGCCCTGATGCTCGGCTGCAACGCACTGATGTGGACGTTCTTCTCAAGAGCTCTCCGTCACTCCTCCTCCTCAGCGAGGACCACCGTCACCACCAGCAGCTCCAGCTTCATCTTCTCTGTGAGCACCCCCACTGCTCTCTCGTATTGCGGTTGTGACCCACAAGTGAACCTGTACGTGTCCCTGCAGGGGGTCCTGGGGCGGCTGATGTTTGGGGAGAACCACGGGCCTCTGTGGTGGACCGGCATCAGTCTGGCTCTGTGTGGACTGCTGCTGCTGCACGGAACACCGAGACCACCTGGAGACTGCAGCTCTAAGGACAAGTGAAGCTCCAGACTTCCTGACTGCTGGTGTTTAGGAGACGGCTCAAAAGTGTCGTCAGAATCCTTTGGTCCAAAGCTAAAGCCTTGAAAACATTCTTCAGCAATGGAGATAATCACCTCATGAGAAAAGTCTATTTTGTTTCTTCTAGGTGCAGGTGTTCATGCTGAAATAAATACTTCAGTCTGGTTTGAAACTTTTAGTGCTCTGTTTGTTTGAAGCACTTTGCAGTTCACGAGGCCTCAAAGCTTCATGAATGTGGGAGAACTCTGGACTGATTAACCATGCATTGGATCTTCCTCTCATCTCACACCAGGCCCTGTTCCAGAAAGGTTATATTCACCCTCTGATGAAGAAACTGGACCTTATCTGGGACAGGACATTTACCTGGGATTTGTTTTTGGATATGATGAAGACTAGCTCAGGGTTGATAAACTGCGCACCTGCTGATGCATGTCAGTCAGTGCATGTATGTCAGTGGCTCGAAGCTGCAGGTGTGTCCTCCTCATCACCCGTCCGGTGAGGCGCATCGTCAGACTCGTCAGACAGCTCGCATCCTCTGGAAAGGGGCGGTGGCAACCTGCTCCCAGAGCAGCATGACTCCAGGTGGCATGTGACCCCGCCCGGGTCTCCTCTCCCGTTCTGGCTCTTCCCAAGTCTCTCTCCTGGTGTGTCTCTCCTGTGTGTTTCCTTTCTGCCGTGCCTGGTGCTCTTTTTAAAGTCACCAGGTGCGGCTGGAGCACAGCTGTTACCTATGTCCACATAACGTCCATGAAGAGTTCAAACATGTTCCGCCATGGAGCCGCGGAGAGAAACCGCCCGCCGGGCAATCCCGCCGAGCACCCAGACCGGGGCACACGGGACCGCCGCAGGGGCCCC
>NW_023416889.1:43450-78940 GCF_002922805.2 Oryzias melastigma | reverse complement strand
AGTTTAAAACAACAAGAGGAGCATGCTGTCGACATTTTTAGATGAGGATTTACTCTGGAGAAATAGATTTCACTCTGAGGTTATGTGGTTTGGACTTTTCTATTTGTTTAACGTTCGTTTTAGTTGTAGCTTATAAATCATAAGTTGCGTATATGCGCATAAAATCACCAACCAAAGTTTCATCTTCGCCGCACTTTTCCAGCTTCAGCCTGAATTAGACGCAGCCGTCTGAAGAGCGCGAGACAGACTTCAATGTATGTTATCGTATTTTCAAACAGAAAAAAGATCCAGCTGTTCACTTATTAGGATGGTTATTTATTTTAAATACCGCTGAACGCGCTTCTCACGTGCATCTGATCAGACTGTGAAGAGACAAGCTGCTGCTGCGCGCGAGGGGGACACGCGCAGTTCTGCAGCGACGTCACCCAAATGCTCCTTTTATCTCGACTAAAAGGAATAAATGTAAGTAAATCTAAAAGGACCACTGACAGAATCAAATGTTGGAATGGTTCTCCCTCAAAGACTTGAACAATGACTTGTACAATTCTCCGGCGTGATTAAAGTGGAAGCTGTTTACATCCGTGGTCTCGTGGTAGAGACGTGGAAAGAGGCGGAGACTCACAATAAACTCACTCCAGATTGGTGACAGTACTTCCTATGCATCCAGTCTGTGTTAGTCCTGAAATGACAAGCCAAAGCTAATCTTGCACCCCTATTCTGTACTTTCTGAAGTTTCCCAAGGTCATTTTTGTTTATTGTTGTTGATTGACTGATTGATTGAAATAGCCAGACAGTAATCTAAGCCACACAAGGCCTGTCTGCAAAACCATTTTCTTGTTTCATGTAGAATATAATGAGCATTGCTTCTGATTAATGATTTCTGCTGATTTTATTAATTGTTATTAATATGTGTCATCTAAGACATTAGGGTTAGGTCTGATCTGAAATGATTCCTAACAGTTTTACCTCTTTGACCTGTTCAATTGGCTGATTCTGTGATGAGATGTGCAATTCTGGGTTTTGTCTGACAGAGTATTTAGAGCCTGATAACATACATTTAGTTTTCAAAACATTCAACTTTAACTTATTCTCCACAACCCACTCAGAGATTGACATTAGCATCACATTGACATTAGAATGTCATTAGCATGTTGAAGCATGTCATTGACCTGATTTAAGCTAACAGAAGACACAGATACAGTCGTGTCATCTGCATCATTTGCGCTTTACTTAATGCATAAGACATATCGTTTACAAAACTGCTATAGAGCAGAGGGCCAAGACATCTCCCTTGTGGAATTCCACAGCTAAGGTTCTCAAAATTGGAAAATAAGCCGTTAAATACAACACATTGTTTTTTGTTAGCCAAGTAACTGCTTATAAAAAGAACAGCTTGTTAGCAGGTTACTTTTACAACATGGGCTGACACCTTTGCCCACCTGCAGCAGAATAGTCTCGACGGAATCACGACGGCAACCACTTCTTCTCTAGCCCCTCTCCGGCTTAGTTTATTGAACAGACAGCCACACACCTTGCTCCTCTCGAGTCAAGTGAGGTAGAGAGAGAGGGATGAACATTCTTCTTTTACGAATACACACGTAACATAAAATAACAGCGCCTCCTACTGGTCATTGGATATGTACAGTCATAAGCATTCATATCTCTGTCAACACTCCCACTTATGAATGACCTGTATACTGTACATCAACGTATTTAAATAAACAAACTAAAATAGACAGGCTCTTAAATGTTCAACATTTACATTCCAAACATAATCCCTGCGAACTTCATCAACTTCAGTTTGGTGGCAGGTTTAGTCATGACATCTGCAACCATGTCATCTGTGGAACAGTATACAAGTGTCAACTTCCCTTCTCTTATGGTGGACCTGATGAAATGATACTTTATATCCACATGTTTACATCTCTGCCTGTTCACAGGGTTCCTGACAAGAGCAATGGTCCCCTGGTTGTCTTCAAAAACAACAGTTTTGTGTACTCTTGTGAATCCATCCCTTTTAGGAGCTGTTCTAAATAAGTACACTCCTGTATGGTTAGAGCAAGAGCCATGTATTCGGCTTCACAAGTAGATAGGGCCACTGTAGGTTGCTTTTTGGTTTTCCATGAGATCAATGAGCTGTTTTTGCTCATAGTTATACAGTAACCAGTTGTGCTCCTCCTATCACTTTTGTCTGCCCCCCAGTCTGCATCGCCATAGGCCTGGAGCCCCAGGCCCTCGCTGTTCTTTCTAAAACAGAGTTGTTTGTTTGCAGTACCTCTGAGGTAACGCAAAACATGTTTCACTGTAACCCAGTGTTCATCTGTGGGGTCAGCTAAATGCTGTGACAGCTTGGTAACCACAAAACATAAATCGGGTCTTGTACAGGTGGTCAGATAGATAAGGCTGCCAACAGCCTCTCTGTACTTTTTAACATCCGCCACCTTAGGCGCATCTTCAGAATCATGTACCTTTTGGTCACATGGAGTCTCCCTAGTTCTGCATTCCTGCATATCGAAACGTTTCAGGATCTTTTTAACATATCTCTCTTGAGACATTTTAACACAACCGTCAGATTGGCTGAAGTCCATGACTAGAAAATGTTTTAATTTTCCTAGGTCCTTCATCTTAAACCTGGTGGAAAGTAGCGCCTTCACCTGGTTTAGGCTCTCATTGCTGTTGGCTGGAAGGATAAGATCATCCACCCAGATCACAATTATGATCTTATCTCCCTGTTCACTCTTTTGTGTAGACACAATGGTCTGCTGGGTTCTGTTTGAAACTGTCATCTGTCAAACATGTGTGAACCATCCCATTCCAATTACGCCCTGACTGTTTTAGACCGTAAATGGACTTCCGTAACTTACACATTAGCTTTTCTTCACCTTTTTCATAACCTTCAGGTTGATCCATGTAAATGTCTGTATCAATGGATGCATGCAGATAAGCTGTTTTGACATCCATCAGGTGCAACATTAGGTTGTCTTGGGCTGCCTTCTGCATCACCACACGCACACTGGTCAGGTTAGCTGTAGGTGAGAATGTCTCTCCATAATCAAGCCCTGCTCTCTGACTGTATCCTTTAGCGACAAATCTGGCCTTGTACTGTTCATGTCCATTACTGTCCTCCTTAGTGGAATAAACCCACCTACCTCCCACTGTCTTTCTGCCCTCTGGCAAAGTAGTTAGGGTAAAGGTCTGGTTATCCTCTAAGGATTTGATCTCCTCATCCATAGCTCTCTTCCACTTTCCTGATTCTGCTGATGAAATAGCATCTTTGAAGGTTAGTGGTACATCACAAACTGTTCTGTAGCAGTAGTCTATGCTAGTTAGCATGCTGTCTTCCTCATTACTTTTCCCCTGAACATGATCTTTCAGATATCCCGGGGGTTTACGCTCTCTGGTGGGGTATTTCCTACTGTTTGAATCCTGTACTGTCACTCCAGGACGTTCTTCATCATCCTCTGGTGACTGTAGGTTACCCGTCTGTATGTCTGTGAGGTCTCTGGGCTCCAGAGCCTCTCTCTCCTCACTGTCTCCTAAGGAGTCCAGAGCTAGCTCCTGAGTCTGAGTCTCGCTCTCGCACGTTGTTTTTGTGATAAACTTCACAAGTCTGTGCTTTTGTACTTTCCCTTTATTGGGATAGTAAACAAGAAAAGCTGGACTGCCTTTATCATGCCCAAGGAAGAGCCCTCTCTCACATCTAGAGTCTAGTTTACCTCTATCTTGTTGGTAAGCGTAACACTCTGATCCAAACTTGTGCATCTTGGCCAGATCACACGTTTTTCCTGTCAATGCTGTGTATGGGGTAGTACCGGGGTGTTTATTAAAACATCGATTCCTGGTGTAAGCTGCTTCCTGGATCGCATAGTGCCACAGGCTCTTGGGTAGATCACTGTCAATAAGTTTACACCGAGCCATCTCAAAAAGAGTGCGTCCTTCCCTCTCTGCTACTCCATTCTGGTGTGGGGAATAAGGACAAGACATTTCATGTTTGATTTTGTTTTTCCTCAGTAGTGTCTGAAACTCTTTACCAGTGAACTCGGTCCCATTGTCTGACCGAATGCACTTCACAGTACCATAAGGTGCTACATCTGCCAGAAACTTCTCTGTGGCTTGGGTCGCATCGCTCTTTGCCTTCAGAAAGTAAACAAACACAGCCCCTGTATACACGTCTGTAAAAGACTGCATGTACTAAAACCATCTATCCACTCGTTGTTTACTGGACCAGCTAGATCTGTGTTCACCAGCTCAAGTGGTGCTTTAACTTTGTCTGTTGGATTTCTGTTTCTCGTCTGGGTAAACTTCCCCTTAATGCATACATCACATTCTTTATCAGGTTTATGCTTTGTACCTGTAATGTGCATGCCAACTGTTACATCCTGCAGCCGCAGGATGTCTTCGTAGTTGCAGTGACCCATGATTTCATGCCAGGTTTGAATATCATGGCTGACATTACACACATCATTTTCATCACAATCTGTTTGTAAGTAGTACATCCTTTTATAAACATGAATGTTAAATTTTGTGCCATCAGGTACTTCAAGAACATCTTTACCTTCATTAAAATGTACCTTAGCTCCATTAGCAGTGGCACACTTCACTGAAAAGAGTTCTTGTGGGAATGAGGGGATGTAGAGGGCGTTCTTTAACGTCACTGTACATCGCCGTCCATTACTGTCGGGGAGACATACCTGTGCATCTCCCCTGTCTTGTGCCAACCCGAAAGTACGCTTTCCGTCTGGCAGCTCCATGCTGTGCCTCTCTAGTTTGAAGGTGCTGTCAAAGTTCTTGAATCGGCACCTGTCGTTGATGATGTGGGACGACACTCCTGTGTCCACGACCAACCCTTTTATGTGGATCTGCGGCGCTGCTCCGCTAGCATCTTCCGTCTCCGTCTTGAACATGAAGTCTCCTTTTCCCGCAGCTCGTCCGATGTAAGCGCCTGCAGTTCCGCTGTCGCAGCCGTCATCTTGAGCGCGCGCACAGCGAGATCCGCGTCCGCGTTCCTTCCTTCTGCACGCTCTGTCTGTGTGACTTGCGCTTTTACAGGAGTTACACCAAGCTTTCTTTGAGCACTCGTCTTTTCGGTGTCCTTTTTCTCCACATCTCCAGCACACCAGCTCTGTCGGGGGTCCGATTCTTTTCTTTATCACCGTGCGGGCTTTCAGCACTCGCTCTCCCGCGTCATCTGCTAAGGGCTCCGTATCTTCAGAAGCCTCGAAGTTCCTCAGTTTAGCTTTAAACTCTCCCAGCTTCATGTCTGCGGAGCTATGCGTGACCATCAACGTGAACGGCTTGTATTTTTCTGGTAGTCCTCTCATAATCATCGCCATCATCAGTCCCTCACTCGTTGCTTCGCCCGCAGTCTTGAGCGCTGTGATGATTTGCTCCGCTCGGATAATGTACTCCGTAACAGTCTTCGTGTCTGCTTTCTTCAGCTAGGTTAATGTTATATATAGTGTTGTGGGAATGCTATGGAGACAGAAAAAGGGGGGCGGCGCGAGTGTGAGTGTGCGTACACGTGCGCATGCACGGGTGTGCGAGTGAGATGATGAGAGAAAGAGGAGCAGGTGTACGGGGAAAGTTCAAGTAAAGAAATGTTCTGTTGGTGAAACAAAAGTCAGAAAATAAATGGTGGATTACAGCCCTTCAACAAGACAGTGAGTGTGTCTGTCTGCCTGCGTTCTTTGCTGTCGGCAAAACCAAAGACCTGCGGGTTTAACCACGAGGACAGCCTCGCCCGAGGAGCTGCAGCGGCTCCCCTGTTCGCCCCCGACCACGGTCAGGACGAGGAAGCAGGAAAGGTTAACACTGGCGACCACGAAGGGACCGGTTTTCCAGCAAAAGAGAAGCAGCCGGAAACACGGTGGAAGTGAGGCTCCCCGGAGTTAATTATTCAGCATACGTAAATACTGTCATGGCGCCCCCCACCGACCACCACGTGAACGTGATGCGTTCAAATGCGCAACGAACCTGTCTAACCCGTTCATGGATTTAACTTTGATGGATGAACAATCCTACAATGCTGGGAAACTGTGTGAAAGTGTTTTTGAAAAGAGTAAAACACATTTTGAACCCGTTGGGCTTGGAGATTCACCTGGTAACAGGCATCGAGTGACTGCATTACCGTGTGGGACCTGTTGGACGGAGTTCTCACCCACAAACCCTTTTCTACAGGTCATTATTGAAGGTCACGGGACATTTATGAGTCCATGTTGTGAAGCACCACAAGCGATGGCGACGCCCCATTCAAACCCTTTCCGATCTGCCCATCAGAACAGCTTTGTGCAGAGCACACCTCATCTCTTCCCACGCTCAAGCCCTCATGTACAGTGTTCACTCCCCGAAATAAATAAGTCAGAAAACGTGTGTGGCCGGCTGAGTGAACAAACGGTGCCAATGAAAGGTGTGCGGGACAGAGAGCAGAAGTCAAAGCAACAAAGAAGTCAAAGAAGTCTGGGGCGAGGCGTCGACTGTCCTCAGAGAGCGAAGAGGAAGTGGACTTCATGGAAAGGATTCCCACTCTACAGCCGGGTCATTATGATGGCACCACCCCTTGGAGAGAATTCCTACGCACCTTCAAGAACTGTGCTACTGCTAACCACTGGTCGGAAAAAACAAGGACCATTCAGCTGAAGTTTTGCCTGGTTGGGGCTGCCGGTGCCATTATTACCAGGAATCCTCGCTCCTCACGTTGGGATTATGCTCGCCTGGTGGAGGAGATGGAGACTGCTTATGGGCCATCCTCTGAGCATGCAGCAGCTGTGGCCATCGAGCTACGCCAGCGGGTCCGTCAGGTGGGTGAGCCCCTCCATGTTCTGAGAGATGACATCTTTGATCGGATTTCTGTAGGCTATGGTGATCGCGCTGAGGCTGAGCAAGATGCTATAGGTGTAGAAATTTTCACAAATGCATTGAGGGATGCTGACATCGTGCAAAGACTGTTGGAGCAGCGACTCCACACACTTGCCCATGCCTTTGACATAGCCCGCAGCTATGAGACCACCAGGCGAGCAGCGTCATGTGTAGCCAACCCGATGACTGGAGGAGGTTGCAGCATGCCCGACCGAAGAACCAGAGCAGCTGTAATTAAAGCCCCAGGACAGGGGACCACGTGTGAGTCCTCACTCACAGGAATCTGACCATTTCAAACTAACCAAGAGGATTTCTAAAGATTCAAGATGGAAAGAAGTGCGCTGTCACAACTGTTCTGGGCTAGGGCACATGAAGAGGAACTGCCCTTCTCCTTATGGAACTGTTAAAGGCTGGTCTACTGCCTCAGGCGCTGTGGGCTCTCAATCTGAGGTGCTTCAACTGAACTTCAGCAATAAGGAGATGAGCATCCGCTTGAACCTCCATGGACTTGAGGTATGTGCTGTTTTAGACAGCGGTGCATCAAAAAGTGTGTTACCCTTACATTACTTTGAGTCTGTCCCTCCAGTTGGGCGTGCCCCTCTGCAGGGTTCACCCATTAAGACTTTACTTGGTGTTGGGCCTGGTGATATCCCAGTTCTTGGGGAGGCACACGTCCCAGTGCAGATAAATAATCGGATGGTCACAGTACATTTTCTGGTAGCTGACATAAGAGGGGAAGAGGTCCTTTTAGGCCACCCATTTGTGGTACAAGCCCAAGCCCAATTAGATTTTGGGAAACAACAGATTGTGTTATTTGGAGAAGAAGTACCTTACTTTTTCCCCTGTTTAAACACCCAAAAACTGGCAGTAAAGGTTGCACAAACAGTAGTGTTGGAAGCGGGGAGGGAGTACGTATTACCAGGGAAAGTTTGTGGCAGGAGGCCTCTTGCAGGGGATGTGATGATGAGCCCCACCAAGGGTGTTGTGGAAAGACACAAGGTATTGGTGGCTCGTACATTGGTGCGAGATCAGGTTTCGAAGTTTGTACCCCTGCGTTTTTTCAATCCCAGTAACACTGCTGTAACAATCAAGGGAGGAGCCGTGGCGGGGTTCCTACAGCCTGCACAGGTAGTGGAGTCTAATGAGGTGTCAAGTCAGACTAGAAAGGCACCCAGTGATGACTCGTGTGTTCCACAACATCTTCAGGAACTTTTCCACCAGAGTTCTGCTGAACTCGGTGACCAAGAGCAGCATCAGCTCGCTCAACTCCTTGTTCTGTTGCCAGTGTGTTTTCTACTGGCCCTGCTGACCTTGGTCGTACCAACATGGTGCAACATGACATCATAACTCGACCAGGTCCCCCTGTTAAGCACCCACCACGGCGTATGGCATGGGAGAAGCAACAGAGTGCTGACCAGCAGATAACACAAGGGTTAGAAGCTGGTTTAGCCCGCTCCAGCAATAGCAGTTGGGCCTCTCCAATCGTGATGGTGCGCAAAAAGGATGGCACTCATCGCTTGTGTGTTGACTACAGGGCACTTAACGATTGTACTATCAAAGATGCCTATCCACTTCCCTGTATCCAGGACACGTTGGACACCCTGTCCACTGCAAAGGGGTTCAGCACATTAGACCTGGCGTCTGGCTATTGGCAGGTTGAGCTGACCCCTAGGGCTCGAAAGGCTGCAGTTTTTTCTACTAGGACTGGTTTGTTTGAATGGACTGTCATGCCCTTCGGCCTGTGTAATGCACCGGCCACATTCCAGTGTCTTATGGACCGAGTCTTGGTGGGCATGCAGTGGGAGACCTGCCTCGTTTACCTCGACGACATCATTGTACTGGGCAAAGATGTGTCTGAGATGTTGGAGAGGCTAGGGCTGGTTTTTGACAGGCTGTGTCAGGGAAAACCTCAAACTTAAAATGAGTAAATGTTGTCTTTTTCGCCGCAAAGTGAACTACCTCGGACACATTGTTTCTGGGGATGGTTTAGCCACTTACCCAGAGAAGGTGCAGCAAGTGCATGACTGGCCAGTGCCAAACTCTTTACAGGATGTCGGGCAGTTTCTCGGTCTAGCGTCTTATTATAGGCGTTTTGTGAAGGATTTCGCAACCATAGCTGAGCCTCTATATGCCTTAACCAAGAAAAGTTTCCAGTGGACAGAAAAGTGCCATGCTGCCTTTAACTGTTTAAAGGGTCACCTGACCACTGCACCGGTTCTGGGTTACCCCCTGGATGAAGGTGAGATGGTGCTGGACACAGATGCCTGTGATGCCGGCATCTGTGGTGTACTCTCGCAGATGCAGGATGGTGAGGAGCGGGTCTTGGCTTATGCCAGCCGGAAATTAACTAAGACAGAGCAGAATTACTGCACCACACGGCGTGAGCTACTTGCTGTTGTAGAATTCACATCCCACTTCCGCCAGTATTTATTAGGCCGGCCTTTCACAGTTCACACAGATCACAGTAGCCTTCGGTGGCTCACAAAAATGAAGGAGCCCGAGGGTCAGTTAGCATGGTGGCTTGAAAGACTTGGAGAGTATGACTTTGAGGTTATTCACCGCTCAGGGCACTCACATTCTAATGCAGACAGTATGTCTAGGAGACCTTGCCGTCAGTCCTGGGCTTGCAAACACCATGAGCCTTCCTCACAATCTGTGAGTGTTAACCATCAAGCAGTGCAATGTGAATTGGACTCTGTCATCCACCAGGTGATATAGAGTCCAGTGGGGGTAGTTGAGGCACGACCTGCCGCAGCAGACAGCATTGAACACTCAGAGAAAGTGTTTATAACCAAAACTAAGCAAGAAGAGCTTTTTAGAGGTTGGTCTCTTGAGGAGCTGCTACAAGCACAGGAGGCTGACCCAGATATAGCTCCTATTAGAGGATTTATTCTGGCAGGAAAGGAACGTCCTCCATGGGAGGTGGTGGCAACCTACAGCCCAGCTTCAAAAACATACTGGAGCCAGTGGAAGCGACTGTATTTGCGTGATGGGGTACTGCTGAGGCGTTTTTACTGTGTTGATGAAACCCGCAAATTGTACTACCCCGTGCTCTTAGGTCTAGTGTTCTGAAGCAGATGCATGAGGGAGAAGTTGGTGGACATTTTGGGGTAGAGCGTACAGTAGCAAGGCTTCAGACTCGGTACTTCTGGTACCAGATGAGAGAGGATGTGACCCTCATGTGTAGTACCCGTACTAGATGTGCCTCCAAAGCTAGGCCACTGAAGAAACCCCAAGCTCCCATGGGCACAGTTGGTGTAGGACCGCCAATGGAACGTGTTGCTCTGGATATTATGGGGCCATTGAATGAAACAGATCGAGGAAACAAGTACATACTTGTGGTGCAGGATTACTTCACCAAAGTAGTGGAAGCTTTTCCAATTCCAAATGACAAGGCAGTGACCGTGGCTGAGGTGTTTGCTTCACAATGGGTGTGTCGTTATGGGGCACCACAAACGTTGCACAGTGACAGAGGTCGAAATTTTGAGTCTGAGGTTTTTCAGAAAATGTACACGTTGTTTGGAATAGAGAAGACACACACCCCACGTTTCAGACCACAATCAGATGGGCAAGTAGAAAGGTTCAACGCCACCCTGCAAATGATTCTGGCTACCACAGCTGATCACTGTCATTGGGACTGGGATCTCATGATTCCTTACGCTGTGATGGCGTACCGAGCAACCAAACATAGCTCAACGGGATTCACTCCAAATTTCATGCTGTTTGGCAGGGAAGTAAGTGAGCCTGTGGATCTGGTGGCAGGACTGCCTCCAGACGACACCAGACATGTTTCAGAACCAGAATGTGTCCAGAAGACCAGAGAACGCCTAGAACTGGCACATGGCTTTGCCAGAGAAGCTCTGGGTGAGTCTTCAAGACGTGCAAAGAGACAATATGACAAAAACTGTTGCCGCACACAGTATAAAGTGGGTGATGCGGTGTGGTACCTTGTCAAAGGTACTAAGAATCCTAAGAACAGGGTGAAGAAATTCCTTCCATCCTATGAAGGTCCATACTTCATCATTGGACAGTTGGATGACCTCATCTATCGCATCCAGAGAGGTCCAAAAACCAAGGTGAAGGTTGTTCACCATGATCAGCTGAAACCTTACTTGAGTCGTATTCCGCTGGACAATCGTTGGGCCATTCAACATGCTGACGATTGGGTACCAGTGGAGGTACCGCCACCGGCATTGGACACTGACTCATCAGGTTTGGACGTTGACCTTTCTCTGTTATTCTCTGGCCACAGCCACACACCTTGCTCCTCTCGAGTCAAGTGAGGTAGAGAGAGAGGGATGAACATTCTTCTTTTACGAATACACACGTAACATAAAATAACAGCGCCTCCTACTGATCATTGGATATGTACAGTCATAAGCATTCATATCTCTGTCAACACAGCTGATTCATTAAAACCATAATTTGACAGTTTCTTCAATAAAAGTGTATGATCAACGATATCAAAAGCTGCCCTGAAGTCCAAAAACACAGCTCCTCCCAACAGCTTCCCATCAATCTGTCTAAACCATTCATCAGTCAAAGCTGTTAGAGCTGTACTACAGAGAAGTCCTCTTTATAAGCATGTTTAGCATCAGAATAAATACTTTTTACATTAAAATAATTTTGAATCTGCTTAAACACCACTCCCTCCATCCTTCTACTTAGAACTGGTAAATACTTATGGGTCTGCTGTTTTGTTCCGTCAGTGGCTCTTTAGCATTTTTAACAAAGGGATAACTTTTGATACCTTCAACCAATCTGACCAATTTGCCAATGCACAAGTTAAATATTTGACATACTGACTTAACTATTAATTTAGATGCAATCTTTAAAAGTCATCTGTCCATAGAATCAATTCCACAAGGTTTATCGCAATTAATGTTTGTAAATAACTTCTCAATTTGAATGCAAACTGTCAATCTTTATTCATTATTTGTGTTTTAATTAGAGCTGTCAGGCGATTAAAATTTGTAATCGCGATTAATCGCATTGTCCATAGTTAACTGGCGATTAATCGCAAACTAATATGTGGCCTTTTTTTAGGAAAAAAAATGTGTGCTTCGTGGAATTTAGCAATTCTACATTAATTATGAAAACAAGAATGAAAAAATTAATAGTTTTCATCAGAAATACTTTATTTTGTAACATCATATTGAGATAAACTTTCTTAACAATAAAAGGCTGTAACATAAAATGCCTAACAAAAGCCCAAGTGCAAGTGAAGGGCATTTTAAATTCAAAACTTCAATCAACGTTCAGTAAAATAAAATAAAAAACATCAAAAATAAAATTTCCATAACACTTTCATGTTCATTTTTTGTCAGGACCAAATCTTTTCCTCCTCTGCTGAACTACAGTAATAAATGAAATAGAGATTTATCATTTCCAATTAACTTTTGTTTTTTAAAACATTAAAGACTGAGAAAAGCGAGATACTCTGTGGATAGTTTGACAGTCTGTTACTGCCGCCGCGTTCTCTGGCTGCAGCTCGATGCCGCGAAGTGTCCAGCGGAGCTCACGCCATGAATATGCCGGCAGACAGACAGCTATGCTGGGGCTGGATCACGCTTAAACCTCCAGAACATTTAAAACGTCCCCCGGTGCGCTTGCTGTTCAGAACGTCGGGGGTCCGCAGCTCTCGGGACGCGGCCCGGGCGCGAGCCGGTACCACCAGACATGGTACTGGACGCGAACCGGAGCCGGGTTAGGGTGCAGGAGCTCTCCAGGTCCTAGCGCCGGCCGGTTTTAGCTAGCAGCTCGGAGGTTGGAGACCCGCCCGTGATCTAGTGAGAGCAGCCGGGTTAGGGTGCAGAACTCTCCGCGTCCTGGCGCCGGGCCGGTTCTAGCTAGCAGCTCGGTGGTTGGAGACCCGGCCATGATCTAGTGAGAGCAGCCGGTGAGTTGGAGGGCGATGAGGGACGAATGCATGCGGTGTGGAAAGGCACGTATGAGAAAATCCGCGATTAATGCGTCAAAAAAATTGTTGGTGTCCTGCACATGTCAGATTAACGTATAATTAACACAACAAATCTGACAGCCCTAGTTTCTTTATTTTTTTATGACAGTTGACCACTCACTGAGGGCATCTAATCAATAATTGAACTCACTTTACTTTTTTTGTGAACAATTTTGTATTGCACCATTTCAAATGATAGAAAACATAACAAACAATCAAATACCTCCCCTATGGAAGTTTTTTTTAGGTCATAATTCAAAGTATTATGCTTTATTCAATTGATAATTCAATTTGCAAATTCATCATGCAATTTGAAAATGCATTTTTCAATTTGCAATTCAATATTCAATCAGGCTTGCAAAACGATAATTCATTTTGTAATTTACTATTCAATATGAAAATGTACAAGTCAATATCACAATTTTAAAAAATAAAATTAATTCATTTTCCTGACCGCTTTGTCCCTCGCGGAGTCACAGCTGGGTTATAACCCAGCTGCTGATTGAGTCTGTCACAGGGCCTCAATCACACACACATACACTCTCACATTTACACCTAGGGTGTGCTTGGTGACTCTAGCAATTTAGAGTCACCAAGCATGTTTTTGGACGGTGGGAGGACGCCGGAGTACCCGGTGAAAACCCACACATGCATGAGGAGAACATGCAAACTCCACACAGAAAGGTCCCAAATCCCCCAACCAGGATTTGAACCAGGGCCTTCTTGCTGTGAGGCAAGAGCGCTAACCACTGCGCCACCGTGCAGCCCTAAAAAATAAAATATTTAATACAAACAAAATCAATTGCATTGTAAATTTGATGTCATTATTCAAGTGACAATGGATTTTGCAATTTACAATTCAATATGCAGTTTGACATTTCATTTTGAAAATGCATTTTTTCATTGACAATTCAATATTTAAATTAGGGTTTTAATATGATAATTCATTTTGCAATTTACAATTCATTATAATTTTTAAAATAAAATACTCAATAAAAACAAAAGCAATTACATTCTATATTGTCATGATTTTTTGATGTCATAATTCAAATGACTATGCATTTTACAATTTACAATTCAATATGCAATTTGGTCTTTCATTTTAAAATGCATTTTGTAATTTACAATTCAATATTTAAAATTGACATTTCACCCCCGCCACATGAACAAAAAGTACCTCAAAATTTTATCACACGTAGGGAAAATTGAAAATGAATTTTTGGCATGTTCCGCGCAACCCCCCCTCCCCCTCCCCCCCAAAGCTATGACATCACGGCGAGCGTTTTCGTAAAAAAAATGAATGGGCCAAAAATCGCTTATGGGGCAAAAAAAAAAAACATTTCGAAATATGCAAACGAAAGCCCATGGCACGTGTCGGGGATAAACCCAGGAACATTTGAAATTATTATGGGATTTGCCACATGACCTACGGCTTGGCGGCCATCTTGTGGCGAAGTTGGAGAAATGGCAATTTTCACTATTTTCAACAATATGGGAAAACTGAACTTTTGTTTGTCCGATTTTCACGAAACTTGAGAATCATGTCCTCAGCTCGAGTCTACAACAACCCAAGAAGTTTCATTAACCTTTGACCTTGGGAAGATGCCGCCATCTTGAATTTAAAGAAAAAGCCCTTTTACTGAAAGCTACAAAAAGAAATACCTCCTAGGGGGTTTTATCAATTGATATGTCACATCACTGGCCATAAATGGGAATGTACTGTGAGAAAAATGTTGCAATTAGAAGTTGTGGAATCTGAATGGCGTGCGCGTGGCAAGGTCGCAACCGACACGGTCTTAACCAGCTCGCACATATTTTATCCCATTTGCGTAAAAAGGGTATTTGCGCGTCCGGGGGCCCAGGCTGAATGAAACGATATAACTTTCAAAAACCACAATGCTACGCAAAAAAAGTCTCGAAAAAAACTGCTGAATCCACAAAAAAACAAATTTAGTTCGCAATTTGCGAACCCAACCAACATAGCTTTACTGGATATATCCATAGTTAAATTTTACATTATTATGGGATGGCTCCGCGACCTACTACTTGGCGGCCATTTTGTTTCGAAATCTGACATTTGGTGATTTTTCCAAAGATGAAACGTACTTTTTGTTAGTACAAAGTTTAGTGGTTTATAGTGGCTGCTTAGCAGTTGAGCTTGTGGCAAAGGTGGGCGTGGAGGGCGGCAATGGTGCGTAGGGGCGGGCAGCGAGGGCGCCGATTGTGCGTACTTAGGGCTGGACGGCGAGCGAGAGGACAGGCAGCTACTGCGGGCCATCCAACGCCGCTTGCGGCTTTAATTTAGTTTTATTTTCTGTTCCTCCGATCCCCTAGACAAAAAAGGGGTGTAACCAGACAGTGTATTTCATTTTGAAAGGAACTTCTTTGGTGCTGATGGAAGCAAAATAATTAGAAATTTATGAAATTGAAATATAACAATGTATTTATTGTAAATATTTAGAAGAAACAACTTTTACAAAGTATTTGTTTTGGTGAGGTAGGCAGTGGCGCCTCCAGAGATTTTTCCTGGGGGTGGCCGCTGGGGGGCCACTTTAAATTTTGGGGTGGCACACCAAAACATAACCTATTTTTTAGTTAGTTAGTTAGTCCTTTATTTCGAACATACAGATTACACGTAAAAAAAGCAAAACAAGAAAACAAAATTTTATATAAATTATAAATAAAAGATTTACACCTCAATTGTGTAGTTTGAAATGGAGTAGGAAGAAGTTTAAAAACTTTTTTTAATCCTACCCCCTAACAATATATCTTCATTTTAATCTTTAATATAAACTATTTCAGAAACAGAAATTAAGTACCATTCTTTCATTTTTTTTTTCCATCAGACATCTGTTCATATAATCGAATACACACAGGATCTATACAAAAACACGTACATGTATACAAATATACCAGCTTTACCATTCACATGCTTTCCCTTCCCATAAATCTTTCCTCTGGGACCTCAACACCCAGCCTCTGTCAACTTCACCAATAATAGATACACTCAAAACATTATTCATTCATTCATTTTCCTGACCGCTTTGTCCCTTTTGGGGTCGCGGGGTGCCGGAGCCTAACCCGGCTGCTGATGGGCGAAGGCGGGGTTCACCCTGGACAGGTCGCCAGTCTGTCGCAGGGCCTCAATCACACACACATTCACTCTCACATTCACACCTTGGGGTAATTTAGAGTCACCAATTAACCTATGAAGCATGTTTTTGGACGGTGGGAGGAAGCCGGAGTCCCCGGTGAAAACCCACGGATGCACGGGGAGAACATGCAAACTCCACACAGAAAGGTCCCAGCCGGGATTTGAACTGGGGCCTTCTCGCTGTGAGGCAAGAGCGCTAACCACTGCACCATGCAGCCCCTCAAAACATGAATTATAAATATATGAATTATAAACTTCACATAAATTAATGTTTTGAGTGTATCTATTATTGGTGAAGTTGACAGAGGCTGGGTGTTGAGGTCCCAGAGGAAAGATTTATGGGAAGGGAAAGTCATTCTAAAGTCATTCTACTAAGCAACCTGTAGAAAAATATCAGAACATATCAGCAGATATACTTTGATCTATTGTGTCTATATTCCATGTTAATAATGTGCATAGACAAATAAAAGTACAGTTAACATTTTGAGCTGCACAAAAATGTAGTTTTATTTTCCAATTAGACAGGAATCACCACGGACTGTGATGGTTGCAGACGATTTTGTGATTTTCACTGAGAGCAGCCATGAAACAATGGGACTGAAGAAAAGACAGGAAGCAGAGCTGGAGGTAGCAGAGATGAAGATGCTGAGGTTCTCTTTGGGAGTGACCAGGATGGATAGGATCAGGAATGAATACATCAGAGGGACAGCACATGTTAGAGGTTTTGGAGATAAAGTCAGAGAGGCCAGACTGAGATGGTTTGGACATGTTCAGAGGAGAGACAGTGAATATATTGGTAGAAGGATGCTGAGTCTAGAGCTGCAGGAAAGAGGTCTAGAGGAAGACCAAAGAGGAGGCTTATGGATGCAGTCAACAAAGAGGAGGAAAGGATGCAGAAGACGGTTAGATGGAGGAAACTGATTGGCTGGGGAGTCCCTGAAGGGAAAGCCCAAAAGGAAAAGATGATTTAAACACACTTAGGAGAAAAATGAAATTCTCCATGGAAAGTTATAAACTAAAAACTAACTTTAAAAAAGTGCATTAGCAGATGAAGATCTACTTGTCCTCCATGGAATTTTCCTCTTTATCCATTTCAAAAGCATCACAACCGTTGTTGTTTCACTTGGCGGTTTCTTCTTTTGTCTTTACTCGGCTCATGTTTTGCTGCTACTGCTGCACACTTCAGAGCACCCCCCACCCCCCCCGCACACACATGTTGCGCTCTGCTCAATCCCATTCTGTCCATGGGCGCACGCAACGCGAATTTGACCATTCAGGTACGGCTTGAAGAGAAATAAAGAGGAATGACGACAGAAAGATAAAATAATAAATAATTAATAATAATAATAATAATGAAAGAAGATGCTCCCATAAAGGAGCCACAACGAAAATTTGCGGGGTTAGGGACCGGGGACTTCCGCCAATTGGAGATCCATACCCATCCAAATCACTTCTGATCATGCTTTGTAAACATTTATTAAATAACTTTGGAGTATTGCTTAACATAAAGAGTTTTATTTTTTAGTTCAGAAAAATAGACTGTGTACTTTTCATGAGGCCTTTGAACCAGGAGCGCGCTCCTCCAAAATCAGTAAAATGTGAGAGGACTCTAGAATCTACCAGTTTCAGTAAACACCTGGTCTTGGTGTGATTATCCTTCTTTAATATTAAGATATTTTTGAGTTGGTTCGGAGTCCGCTGATGCCAGTTCTCCATGGAGGCCGCTGTGTGTGCCTGCGCCTGCACATGCGCGCCTGTGTGTGCAGGCGTAACAGCTGGTTTGCTCTTCATCTCCTCTCCCCTCCTGGGGAATTATCCAGCACCTTCTGATGGTGTAGGGATGAAATGCATAACAGATGCAAGCACAGCTTATAGTGACAAGAGGGTTGACCGTGGGGTGGCCAATGGGGTGGCCATGTGTCGGCCAAGGGTGGCCACGGCCACCCCTGGCCACCCCCTGCTGGCGCCACTGGAGGTAGGACTTTCCAGCTCTTGAAGAATGTTGGTTCATAAGGAAGAGACCAAATTGGCACGTTTAGCTTTAAGGGCTACAGCCCCCTTTTGTAATTCAGTCATCAAGGTTCAAGGTTCAAGGTTTTTTATTTGCCGTATTTGCAACAATGTACATTGAAACATATTGGAATTCTGGTGCAAAACTCTCAGAGTCACCATTTGGGTTAAAAAGTAGGGTTTCTGTACAAGTTTAAATATAGCGATTGTGAAATATGTATATTCGAAAAGATAGAATGATAGAGAGTACAAAAAAGTATAAATAGAATGATAAAACGCACAAAAAGAACAATTTAGAGAGTCTGAAATATTGCACGTTGACCAATTTGAGAAGACATATTGCACATATATTTTTAGTGAGGTAGTTTTTTTTTTTTTTGGTGCACGGTGTGGTGAAGGGTTATTGTTACTGCATCATCCACTGATTGGTTGGGGCGATACGCAAATTGGAGGGGTCAATTATTTCTGGGACCGTGCTGTTGATGTGACTGAGGACCAATTTTTCTATGCATTTCATGGCGATCGATGTGAGTGCCACCGGCCTGAAGCCGTTCAGGGTGGGTATGTCGGGTCTCTTGGGAACTGGGATGATGGTGGAGGTCTTGAATGTGGTGGGTACTACAGCCTGGGATAGGGACGTGTTGAAGATTTCAGCATACACCCCGGCTAGCTGTTCTCTACAGGTTTTCAGAACCCTGGGATGCACTCCATCAGGTCCAGGTGCCTTGTGGGGGTTCACCTTCTTCAGAGCCTTCAGCATCAGTGTGTGTGTATTGAACCAGGGCTTCTGGTTGGGAAACGTGCGCACAGTCCTGGGGGGTGCACAGATGGACGTGCAACAACTCCTGTAGTCGCTGATTGTCTCCATGTATTCATGAAGGTTGTAGCCTCTTTGAAGGTGCTCCAGTCTGTGGCCTCGAAGCAGCCCTGCAGAGCAGCCTGTGAGCTCTCAGTCCAGGTGCTAATAGTTCTGACTGAAACTGGTTTTGATTTCAGTCTTTTGGTGTAAACTGGTTTGAGCAGAATTGCTAAGTGGTCAGACTTTCCAAAGTGGGGTTGTGGCTCAGCAGAAAAGGCATTTTTAATGTTGCCGTACCAGTGGTCCAATATTGTATTTACCCGTGTGGGAAAGTTCACAAACTGGTGCATTTTTGGCATGGTTTCTCTGAGGTTGCAGTGGTTGAAATCTCCAGCGACGATAAAAGCTGCATCAGGATATGTGTTTTCATGTGCACTGATCATGTCATGTAGCTCCCAGTGGAGCCTCCTGTTGTGGAAAAATGTGGAATCCGATGGAGGAACAGACACATCTTAAGATTAACACAAGTGTTTAATAGCAAAATCAGAAAAAATACACACGGTGCACACGAGCGTGTAGGGAAGCGCTTTCATGGAGGGTTCCAAACGAACTGACAAGATGCAGACTCTTTATAGGGCTCCTCTCTACATTTGTCTCTGGGTCAACAGAAGGCTCTGCTTCCTGTATTTGTCTCAGGATCAACTTGTTATCTGTGTCTTAACAGAACCAGCATTTATCTCGGGGTCAGCAGAAGCCTCTGCATCCTGCATTTGTCTCAGGGTCAACGTGCTATCTATGTCTTAACATCAAACACTCCCTAGTTGGAATTCTAATCAACTGCAGGCTGTTTTAGGCATATGAGAATACATTCAGGCCTTGTCCACATGTAGCCGGGTATCTGCTAAAACGAATATATGTCTATACGTTTTGGCCTATCATCCACACGAAACCGGAGGTTTCAGTCACTGAAAACGGTGCTTTTGGAAAACTCCGGCTAAAGTGAAGATTTTGGAAAACTCCGGTTTTGCGTCTGTGTGTGGACATGAATAACCGGTGATTTACGTTTTTAAACGTCACTTTTTGCGACAATTAATGCATACACGTCAGTACTAGCTGCGAACTCTCGAACCAACTCACGCGATAAGTCATTAAAAGCACGACGATGAATGAGAACAAGTATTTTTTTATTTGATTCACTAAAAAAGGAGCATTGCGGTGACGTCACAGCTCTGTCTGGAGAGCGCGTGCCGCGCAGTCTATTGACAGTCTCAGGTGAGAAACCTGTTCAGTGGTTTTTAAAAAAAAATAACCATTCCAGCAAGAAAGCTGCTGGACCTTTTTCTGTTTAAAAACACGACGAGATGCATTTAAGTTTCTGTCTCTGCACTCGTGCTTTTCCTCAAACGAGATTTCAGCATCTTCAGGCTCCAAGCTGCAGAAGTGAAGCTGCAGATGAAGCTGTGAAGCTGTTAGATCTCTCCTGCCGTCCGCGTGTTGCGCTCAGGACAGACAAAGAGGTGCATCTATTTCGAAAAAAGTGTTTCAAAAACAATGGAATGTCTGTTTTGATACGCCCCAAATGCCACATACTGTAAGCACATAAACTTTTTTTCGAAAAATGCGAGTTTTTTCGAAATTGTGGTGTTTCAATTAGGAGGACTTATTATCAAAATTCCAATTTGCTAAATTTCAGAGTTAATGGAAACACTGTCAACTACTGTTCTGACAAGCTCATAACCGCGTCCAAGAGCGCAAGTATACGGGGACGTGTGGATGGAGTTATTTTTAAAACGATCACGTGTGGACGCAACACTTTTTGTAAAACGGAGGTCAGCAGATATGCGTTTGTAGAAATACCCGCCTACGTGTGGACATGGCCTCAGAAGCATGTGTTAAAATGCCCACTAGGTTCATTCAAAGGTTATAGAGCTTCATTGAAAGGTTAAATATAAGAGTAAAATGGATTTAAAATTTAATCAAAAATATTCTCTTACACTCCTTTTTAGCAGAGGGGGGGAATGTACACAACACTCCCAATGATACACTGCAGTTCTCTGGGTAAATAAAATGGCCTCAGCTTTAAAGTGAGATATTCCACGTTCTCAGAGGATGACTTTGAGATGATCTTACAGTCAGTACCCCTCTGAAGACTGTGTAGCCATCCAATGCGATTGCCTCGTCGGGTGTCCTCTCCCCCAGCCATGTTTCACAGAAGCATAGAATGGAACAATCTCGCATGTCCCTTTGCGTGGAAATAAGGCTAGAATCTCGTCCATCTTATTTTCCAGTGACTGGACGTTAGCAGACAGTACGATCGGGATAGTTAGCCTTCAGTTTCTAGCTAGGTGCCGCAGCCTTCGGGCCGCCCCTCCCCGCCTGCCGCGCCTCCGTGTAGGCCTATTGTTTTCCTGAGAGCCTGCTGTCAGAGGCCGGTCCACCTTGCCTTTAAAGGGTTAGTAATGGGGTTGTGGGTCATTTTCGGTGTTAACTGTAATTCGCCTTGTATTTACCATTTCCAAATGTTTTGGCGTATTTTGAGCAAGAAATATTGAAATAAAACGGCATTTTTGAGGCCAAATTTGGCAAACCTGTCTCTTCCGGGTAAAAAGCTCCGTTTTGGTCACGTGGTGCGTGTGACGTAACAGGGGTAAACATAGCAAGATGGCTTCTCCTTTGAGTGTCGGAGCTAGCGATAGCGGCGATATTTCAAGGTCCACAATTCTGTCTTCAGACTCAGATTGTGGAAACATTTGTTCTGAAAGTGACGCTGATTCAGAGACGCCGGGTGTTTGTGGTTTGAGGACTGTAAAGCCCTATCAATTTGAGCCGGCAGCGCGGAAAGTAAGAGCTCACAATCTGGCAATGACACTGACAGTGACGCTGAGAATGCAGATGAAACCGAAAGCTGTCAGTTTATCAGAGCCATGCTCGAAGCTGGAAGACGTGGAGCATCTCGTGAAGCTTTATTTACAGATTGGAACCTTTTGGCGATTCTAAATCAAATCATCAATGACGCTGGCTATCCGGGTGGGTAATGCAGAGTTTCATATGCAAAATAAAGAGCTTAGAGACATGTTTGCAGGACCGTCCGCCACTTTATTCTTTATTTATTCACTTATTTATTCACTTTATTCACATACCCAGAAGCTCTTTCACCACCTTACTGCATGTCTCTGACATGCGCAGAAACCAAAGGAGAATGTAAACAGTGCTCCGTACGCCCCGTTCTCCACATGAATCGTCCCGTTTCAACACACAACAACAACAGGGGATGACAACAGTCTGTCACGTTAGCTAAGTACACTGAAAATTCCGAAAACGATTCCTCTTCAGATGAAAGCATCACACAGAAATGAATGAGATCTGATCTTTCACAGAGGAAGAAATGACTGGTGGACCGCTGCGAGTGTCGATGGTTTCATCAACGGATCTGCAGAGATCCTGCAAGCCACCATCAATGATTAATAAACTGCAAACCAAACAAAGAAACTTCCAAACATGTGCAATGTTTTAAACATTCAGTTTACCTGTTGAAATCAGAAGCTTTTCACGGTTTAGTCGGTCTGGTTCTGCTCACAGTGTTCATTCACAATAGGCTCATTTCGATTGTAAATCTCGTAAATTTACGACTTTAAAAATCATAATTTAAAATTTTTTTTTTGGTGGCCCTAATACTCCGTCGGACCATAACACCTATGTTTATAGAATTCAACTTTGCCGCAGCGCAGACACATACATGTATCTGCAGACACCCTGGGTCCGCCTGCATTCTGCTGCTGGCACTGTCTCACCCACATGACGTCAACGCGTCACATGACCCAAATCGAGCCGTTTCTGAAGCAGGGCGAAATGCGAGTGTGATTTGTCGTTTAATTTGTCAAATTTTACAAAAACCTGCATTTGTCAACGGTAATTATTTGTTATTTTTGATACATTAGAACATATGGCATATATCTGGATACTTATTTTAGCTTTGTCCCAGGCCATTACTAACCCTTTAAGCTCCGGGAAGGTTTCCAGCACATTCGGGTCGAGAAATCCGTAGTTGCTGCTTTTTATCAGTTTTAGCAGGATCGTTCGATCATACGTGAATTTTTCAGTCAAAGCCTTGACTCGGAATAAGATAGTAAGAAGGAGAAGTGAAAGGTAAACAAAGATGTGCACTCCGAGAGCTCCGCAACGTCGCACTCCGGGAGCGCCATCTTGCCATTGATCTCCACTCATCAACACCCACAGCTGTGTTCTACTGGAGGAATCACTGAAATTATTTGAGCTTTTCCAGCTGGCATGCAATGGAAATGCTCTTTCAGGATTGAAGCTGATTTTCAAGGCAAAGAGGGACTGCAATGATTCAGATTTGAACTGATCACGCCTCAAAACATTTTATAATTGTTATTATAAAAACTACACCAGCAGGCTTTGTGAAAAATTAATATTTGTGTTGGTCTCAAAAGGTATGGCCACGACTGTAGAAAACAAAAGCCCTATATAATTGGTCAAATGACCTCATAACAGAATAGACTCTTGGAATGGAGACAAACTGCTTTATTGTTGCTTTAGAAAATAGTTCACTAGTGTTAACAGCAGAGAAATTCATGAGAAACCCAGAAAGAAGAATGTGACACACAGACACTCCATACATGATGGTGGGATAGAAAAAAGGCACCAAGTGAGTAAGTCTTTAGAAAGAATAAAAAGCAGCAGAAAGGTTTATGTCTCTGTGCTGCTGTTCCACAGCTTTAAATCCTCACAGTTCCCAAAAAGAAACATTATTCTCCACCAAAACAAGATTATCAACAAATTTGCTTTTAGTTTTATGATTCTGAAAGCCCTGCAGTCAAACTTCTAACAAGGTGTAGAACAGCAGGCATGTCCAGCTCTAGCTGAGCGGGATGGAGATGACGTCCTCCTCGATGATATCCCCCTGTAAGACTACGGCGTGGCCTTCAGAGTCTTTCCAACAGCTCAGGCCTGTGAAGGGGCTGCACCATGACAATGCTAGAGGACCTCCGAATGCCTCCTGCATAGCCTCCCAACACGGCATCTTTCCCCGTTTTCCTGTCTCTCCTTTCAGCCGTTCAATTCCCTGAAGAAGACACAAGAGTGAGGCCAGAAAAATTCCAAGCCAAGAACAACAGAAATGGGCTGATTTGACACGCTTGGGCAGCCTCTGATCTGCTTTGACAAAGTTTGAAGGACTCTCAGCTTTTCCGCTTTGCACTGTCCAGGAACTCTGAAATGCAGAGCATGTGCTGCAGTGATGTTATACTCATGACACCTGCAAGGATTTGAGCTTAGAACTTCAGGCTGCAGCACTGTGAGCCAGAGCCTTTAAGGGTTTCTTAAAAACATCTTCAGTTAGAGACCTACCAATGAAAAATGTGTCTGATGTTTTTAACATGTTCTTATGTTATTTTTCTAATGATGGATGACATATATTAAGAAAATTAAGATTAGAACTGTGTTTTCTTTATCCAAATACTTAGGGAAAAGGCATTAGATTGTTGTTGTCCACTCAGATGAATCTACTTGTAGACAAACGTATCCATTAACTTCATCAATTCCCTTGTCTGGTATCTGGCTGTGAACTGTAGGCCTGAATAGCTCCAATATTGTTTTGTTACGTTTGCTTGACCACTAATGTTAGCTTGGAGGTGTGAGGGTGTGTGAGCTAGTGGGAGACAGGATGACAGGCAACACTAGTGCCCACAATCCACATACATTTTTATGTACTTATACCATTCTGCAGAAACTATGTCCTAGGAAACGACATATTTTTAATTAGCCTTAACAAGCTATAATCAATGAAAAGACCACCGGGATCATAAGATGATCGCAGTGGCACTTGAAATGACTACAGGAACTTTTTCTGTTATAAGTTTTAAAGGGGCCCTACCATGAAAATTCTACTTTTTGAGGTTTTAAGTGCATTTTACTGTTCATTCCTCACTATAAAGAACCCCAAAATGTTTTTTTGACCCATTCATGCATTTAAGAGTAATCCTCTTAAAAACCTGCGCTGTCTGCTGCACCCCCTCCCATACCCACGAAAACGAGAGATTGGAAACGTGCTGATGTAAGATCGATGCCAACAGCTCCCTCCAGGAAGAATTTGCTCTGATAGCTCCGCCCCCAGACTAACATAAACACTCTGTTTCTCCACAGCGCTAGTGTTGATCAGCAAAATACTTTCATTTTAGATGCAGAATACTGCATATCTTCCAGTTGTGTCCTGTCTTCAGTAAATTCCAGCTCAAACAGATGTTTGTTACTTTAGACGCGCTGCTCCTTAAGGCACATTTTCTTACAACCAAATGTAACCAAAGATGTCTTTAACCATTTGAAATCAAACAATAACTTTCATCAGAAAACTTCACCCAAACAGACCTGTGCTTCTCAAGTAAATCAATCGAGATGATGAAAACGTTACATAGGTCACAGAAACTATTACATAACAGCTTTCTGGTTTTACATACCAACACTAGTCGTGTTTCCATTAACTCTGAAATTTCTCAAATTGGAATTTCAATAATAAGTTCTCCTAATGGAAACACCACAATTTAGAAAAAAACTCGCATTTGTCAAAAAAAAAGTTTTTGCGCTTAGAGGAGGAGGTATTTGGGATGTATTGAAATAGACATTTTTTCTCAAAACTGTAATGGAAACACTTTTTTCGACATACATACTCTTCTCTTTATGAAGTGTCTGCTATGAGCGCTGCACAGCCGGTGCTTCAAGAGGTCCCACAGCGTCACAGCTCTTTAGAAACTGCAGTCATACAGAATCGCGCAGCTCCTCCTCCTTTCCTCATCGCTTCATCTGCAGACGCACTTTTGCAGCTTGGAGCCTGAAGTCTCATGAGTGCGAGAGCCGTGACAGAAACTTGAATGGATGTTGTTGTGTTTTCAAACAGAAAAAAAGGTCCAGATTCTTTCCTGTTAGAATGTTTTTTCTTTTAACCGCAGAACAGGCTTCTCTCTCTTCTGAGTCGAGCTGCGCTGCACACCCCAGACAGAGCTGTGACGTCACCCACATGCTCCTTTTAGTGAATCAAATAAAAAAAAAAAACGTGTTCTCATTCATCGCCCTGTTTTTAATGACTTATCGCATGAGTTGGTTTGTGCTTTATCGCAAAATTATGATTTAATGGAAACAGTGTCATTTTAAAACTGTGTTTTTTTTTAAATTCCTAGAACTCTGATAAAGTTTTCCGCAAATGTGTCATGGAAACGCAGCTACTATGGCAACCGAAAGATGAAGCTGCAGATTGGATTCTGCTGGAACTCACTTTTATCAGGTCAATATGACAATCTATAATTTCTGATTACACATACCCAACATGCAGGTGTGACGGTGAGCGACCAAAACTTTTTCCTTCCAATGTAATTTGAACTAAACAACGTTTTCTGTGTCCAAGCCTTTCAGCTGAATGACTTTGGCTTTACTGGTTTAGGTTCATGGTCAGTCCGGACAGTTGAGCTTTTCCTTGGGTAAAAGTTCAAAAACATTTGTTCAGATAGTGTGGGAGATCCATGCAGGACTGTCATGCATATTCAAGAGAGATGAAGACACAGTCTGCACAGATGCTATCCATGCATTCAGCTTGACTGAAGGACACTAAAGGCAGAAGTTAAGGCTGGGCCTGCATGCAGTGGGTGGGACAGCTTACCTGTCAGGATCATTACAGACGTCTGCCTCAGAAAGCTGAGTTACTAAGGCAGAATACATGAGAGTGGAGAGGACACTGCGTGGGAAAGAGGCAGATCACAGACACGCAAGGGCACAAGGTGTGAGCAAAGAAAGGCATTCAGGGAGAGTTTCTTTAACAACTCGAAAGCTTAAAAGTTTTTGCCACGTCTTCTATTCCCCACACTCAAAAACATGCCAGTTTATTGTAAATATGGTGCCCAACACCCAATCCCACCCCCAAGAAAGCAAAGACACATGTATACTGCAGCTGAAAAGAATTTATTCTCTTTTCTGAAATGTGTCAGAAAATATTGAAATGTTTACATTTGTGTAAAAAACAAAACAAAAAACCCAGAACATTTTTATAGACATGACAAAGTGGAGTATTAGGTAAGATATCTGTCAAAAAAAATATGCAAAATGTTTGCATAAAGACAACATTTAGCACAAATGAATAGTTTGTGCACAGCTTTGCAAAAAATATGGATTCAATATTTTTGTTTTACATTTGACTTTTCTGTTTTGAATACAAATTTCTCCAGTTAGATTATTGTCAAAAATACGTCATGGGTTCACAGGCATTTATCTCAAGTCACAAAACATCAATTCAACAAGGAACGCGCAATGCCAGGGGAAAAAAAGATGCCTCATCAAGCACTGATGGACAGGTTACATGTTTTTATTTGTTTCGCAGTACTTTATTAATGTTATGATCATTGATATATAGACATTAATATCCACACTAACCTTCATGTATCAGCAGTGGCATCATTAGCAAAAGTGTAGTTTATTAACAATTCAACAGAACAAAACAATTACAACACACAAGCTAAAACAGACCAACTACTGCCATATGCCAGCAAAAAGAAATTAGAAAAAAAAAATAAGTTCTTATTCTATCTTTTTTTTAAACTGTTGCTACAATTGGTGGCCACTTTGCCGACTTTTGCTCCAATTTAGCTTTCTTGTTTTGTTATTTTCCAACCATTATTTCCCCTATGGAGTCACAGCGCAGCCAGAGCCCGTCCTGGCTAGTGTTGGATGAAGCCTGCCCCAGGGCGCTGGCTGGTGGGCAGATGAGAGTGGCGGTGGCAGGGAGGAGGCACCCTCCTGCTCTTTTATTTTGTTTCATTTTTCTCTCATATCTTCTTAGAAGAGCATGGACTTTTTTTTTCTTTTACACCTAGTAAGCAGCATTCTTGCTGCTTACTTCTACCACATCTGGGTCTTAAATGATCTTATGGTACATGGTTTACATGATCAGCTGTTATCAACTGACGTTAGCATAATGCGGCTGGAGATCGCTGCTATTATCATTTTTTTTTTTTAACAAAACGATGGTAACAAGATAATTTCCCTGTTATAACTCATATAACCTGCACAACATTCTTATATATATTCACTTTCGGCTTATCCCTTTCGGGGTCACCACAGCGTAACAGCACCCACTGTATCGCATCAGTGATTTGGCAGAGTTTTTACGCCAGATGCCCTTCCTGACTAGGGCTGGGAATCACTGGGTACCTCACGATACGATACGATACGCGATACATGGCTCACGATATCGATAATATCGCGATACTGCGATAATTGGTAAAAAAAAAACCCCTCTCTAATAACTACCATTATATAGAACATGTTTTGGGGGGAAATATATCCCCATTTATCTTTTTTACCTTAAACACAATCATACTAAACAACTTTTCTTATTTTGTGCAACAAATTATAGACACTTTTGTGCAACATTGTTGAAATCAGTAAAACTATGTCTTTGACAAACATTGACAACAACTGAATTGGAATTATCTGTCAGATTCAATGTTAACAATAGTAAACATGATCAGCAGTGACACTACTTAGTGCAGAATTGTTGTAAACAGAACAAATATTAAATAAGTCAAGTAGTGACAGCTATCTACCTCCAAAAGAACGTCACACCAAAGGATGATGAATATAATGTTTTACAGCCTCTCTCAAAATTGACCTAATTTTTTGTGCACTTTTCTCTCACTTGAAAAGGGCTGAGCATCCAAAAATAAAGGCTGATTTACTCAGACTGTTACTTGAGATTATTTTTCCAATTTTTATCATTTTTCCATTTGGTCAGTCAGCAGTCAATAGGTAAAATCCTTAAAACACACATAATAATGGCAATAAATATAATTTTAAGTGCTTCAATTAATTAGCATTCTCCCTAATTTTACAGTGAATTCATGTACTTTAGTTTAATTACATTTAAATTTAAGTTCATACATCAAATCCTGCTTTTTTATTTAAGAATTACTTTAAAATTAACATTAGCAACAAGTAATTACATTGTTTGAAAACGTCACATTATAAATTTATCAAAGTTACACCGTACACCAGCAGGTTAAACATTGAAGTGCATGAAAGCGAAAATTCCGATGGTCCTTGAACAGACAACTGCGTAGCACGCGCTCAGTTCCCACTGCAAACAGGAAGCAAGTGATCGCTGACATTCTAGCGCTCAGACAAAGTCACTTCTTACCGGGTGGATCTCCTACAGATGGATGATAAATGCTGACAGGTAGGCATGCTTCACACACGCGCTACAGAGCCTGTATCTCACCGGTGCTTCTCCCGAACGAGCGCGTGCATCGCTATTAAAAGTCCGACGCAGCGTGCCCCCATAGTTCCGGCGCGCGACACAGACGCTCAGCGCTACAGCTTCTTTAAATGAAAATATAATATCGATACTTGGTGAGAACCCATCGAGAATCGATCACAGGACTAAATATCGCGATATATCGCAATATCGATATTTTGGCACACCCCTATTCCTGACGCAACCCTGTACTGGAGGGGCACAGGGACCCAGTTAGGCAGCAGCGTCAAGGGTCTTGCCTAAGGACCCAAAATCTGGGTGGGGATCAGTGGACAACCTGAGTGCCAGCCCTTCACCTAGCCCACTGAGCCACCCAGCCGCAACCTGCACAACATTCTTTAATAAATGGGCCTCAATACTCACGCTCACTTTGTTGTTTTGATGGTTTAGGACTTGATATACAGTATATGCCTGTGACCCCGTGACATATTTTTAACAGGGGAAATATTGTATTCAAGACAAGGAAAAGTCATTTTCAAAACAAAAATGTTAAACACAAAATTAAATGTTGTATTCTTCTTTTTTGCAAAATTATGCAGAAATTATCCATCCATCTTCTTGTCCGCTTCGTCCCTTTCAGGGTCGCGGGGGTGCCGGAGCCTATCCCGGCTGCTGATGGGCGAAGGCGGGGTTCACCCTGGACAGGTCTCCAGTCTGTCTCAGGGCCTCAATCACACACCCATTCACTCTCACATTCACACCTAGGGGCAATTTAGAGTCACCAATGAACCTATGAAGCATGTTTTTGGACGGTGGGAGGAAGCCGGAGTCCCCGGTGAAAACCCACGCATGCACGGGGAGAACATGCAAACTTCACACAGAAAGGTCCCAAATCCTAACCACTGTGACATCGTGCAGCCTGTGCAGAAATTATTTATTTTTTATACATAATTCATGTTTTATTATTAATTTGTGCACAATTTTGTCCTTTTGCTTACGTTTCTTTTTGAAAAATATCTTACCCCACATGCATCAGAGGAGAAAGTTCACAGAGAAAATGAATTTTTTACTTTAATAAGAGCTGGCCTAGGGAGGGAGAGGCCAAGAAGACTCCTCCCATCACACGAATGGAGGGGGGATATTTTATACTGCATTATATGTATAATGAAAATGGACAAATGCTTTACATTTTAAAGCTTGCCAGACAGTGAAAAGAGACTGTCTTTTTTAAAGGACCTATACCATGCTTTTTTTAAGCCTTTCAGAGTGAACTATATCAATATTTATGATAATATATCACTTTTGGCACATGAAGGAAGACATTTTTAGGAAACATAAGTTCTTTTAATGAGCTCTTCTCCTACCCAGAAGTAAAATGAGTCAATCTCTGCTGTGTATTGTAAAAATGTGTCAGCTCACCTGGCGTATATTGGAGACGGGCGCCTATGGGAGAGGGGCAACTATGAGAGACGGGCATTTATCCCAACACAGGCCACAGAATGGTGATGACTAATGGGTTCCTTTTTGCAGTGACATTTGGGGATATCTTAAAGAAAGGAGCCCGGCAACTATGAACACAGTTTGTAGACGCCTTAAGCATATAATTAGGATGTTGTTCATGTTCAAAATAAACACGGGAGACGATTGCGTTACTTGAAAAGTATAAACACCACGTAGAAGATCTTCACAGTTATAGCAGACAAGCAAAACCAGACAACATTAGTATGAACAAGACCATGTGATTTTGTATGGGACTGATGTAATGGCTGATCGTTGTGAAATATAAACTGGCCTTCTGACTTGGCGTTGATTGAAGACCGGCGTCAGTCAGAGACGGGACACAATTGGAAGATATCCGTTATTGTGCATATAAAGCGAGAGTGTTTTCCTGATCACCGCTAGCTCAATGGCGAAAGTGTGAGTGTGCAGCTGTGTGAATCTGTGTTCATGGCGAATGCGATTCACTTAGCAGAGGCGGCCGGTTTCACTGTTAAGTCAATGGTACAGATGTGATCTGAGGTGCGGTGATACAATTTCAGCGTTGAGCGTGGCGGTCTGGCAGCAGTGCAGTTGGAGCGTTGTGGCCAGAGATCAAATATTCGAGGTTTGTGTATGGAAGCGTTTGTGACTCAAAAATAAAAGTCAATACTAGATATGTTATTTCATTTTCAAAATGTATCTGCATCATTTGTGTCTTAACTGAAATTAAAAAGCAATTCTCAGAACAATTTTTTCATTTTCTTCTTGAACTCCGCTCATTCTGTAACTCAATTAAAATGGTAAAGGAAATGGCCTTTGACATTTCATTTTCAAAAAGTTCTTTGGTAAATTTGTACCAACATTCAATCAGGAATATCAAATTTGGAAATTAAAATGGACTAACGAGAATGCTTTTTCTTTTTCAAAGTGTACCTGTCTCTTAAATAAAATAAAAAAGCAATAGTCAGAATGCTTTTTCATTTTCTTCTTCAACTCCGCTCATTCTGTGACAGAATCAAAGTGACAAAGCCAATTGACATTGCTTTTTCGTGTTCACATTCTGCGCACGACGATAACGTCAGAGCTCCTCCTGCTCTGGTTTGGTTTGTGCTGTCGGGAAGTTACATGCCGTTCTCATTGATTTAAAAACGAGCTCAAAGCTTAGATTTATCATTTCCAATGAACTTTTAAAACATTAAAGACTGAGAAAAGCGGGATGCACTGTGGATAGTTTGACAGTCTGTTACTGCCGCCGCGTTCTCTGGCTGCAGCTCGATGCAGCGACGTGTCCAGCGGAGCTCACGCCATGAATATGCCGGCAGACAGACCGCTATGCTGGGGTTGGATCACGCTTAAACCTCCAGAACATTTAAAACGTTCCCCGGTGCGCTTGCTGTTCAGAACGTCGGGGGTCCGCAGCTCTCGGGACGCGGCGCCGGACGTGAGCCGGTACCACCAGACGTGGTACTGGACGCGAACCGGAGCCGGGTTAGTGTGCAGGAGCTATCCGCGTCCTGGCGCCGGGCCGGTTCTAGCTAGCAGCTCGGTGGTTGTAGACCCGCCCGTGATCTAGTGAGAGCAGCCGGTGAGTTAGAGGGCGATGAGGGACGCCCGCGCGGTGTGGAAAGGCAGGTATGAGAAAATCCGCAATTAATGCGTCAAAAAAATTGTTGGTGAGCAGCCGGTGAGTTAGAGGGCGATGACTTAGGGACGCCCAAAACGTCAAAAGTGACGCGGGGGGATCCCTAACGTTAACGAGACGGGCCGAAACTTCCAAAATAAAGCGCAGCCTGTTCTCAGTTTGAGTTTCAATTGTCATTGCTTTCTTCCATAAGAACGACCGCGGCCCCCCACCTCAGATTCTTTTACTGGAAGGCAGCTTACTTTCAGCCCAGCTTTTAGTGAATTAAATTTAAAAATACTTGTTCTCATCAATCGCAGTGTTTTTAATGACTTATCACGTAAGGTGGTTTATCGCAAAAGTATAGATTAATGGAACAGTCTGATTTAAAATTATCCTAAAGTTGAGAGTAGCTGGGTGGCGTGGTGGTTAGCCAAGTGGTTAGACAAATAATGCAGATACATTGTGCAAATGAAATAGCCATATTTCCAGTATTGACTTTTATTTTTATTTTTGAGTCAAAAACACTTCCATATTGGTGAGCTCACTATATTAAGTCAACCAATCGGGGATTCAACTTTGGGCGTGAGACGTTTTCGGTGACTGGATAAATAAACATCCCGTATGTGGACCGATCTGATAGTTCTCCTCTTGAACTTCCATTCATTTTCTTAACCTGCTGTATGGCTTTTGGGGAAGCAGGGTTTCCGGAGCCCGTCCCGGCTACCGTTGGGTGAAGGTGCCTTAATTTTATTTTGGTGTATTTTTGCCTTTTCAGACTAATGCAGGACAGGAAGCCTTCAAACTAGGTCAGAGAGAGACGGAAAGACTGCGGAAGCAGCTGTCATTCAGACACACCTCTCGCAGCAGGAGTGTAGTTCACCGTACCTGGAGAATCTCTGGAAGATCCCATGAACCCAAACATGGAAACATTATGTTTTTAATAGAATGCTCAGAAATGTGAGAAAGGATCAGAAAAAAAACCCTTAGGGGTTGTTTATAGTGAAGAATGAACATCATAATACACTTAAAAGCTTAAAATGTATATTTTGCATGGCATAGGCCCTTTAAGGGAATCAGGAGTTATCTAATTATTTGGAAACCCCACAATGTATTAATAAATTTAAATGTGTAAAAGAAAAAACAGAATTCACCAAAAGGAAAAGCTGAGTTTAGCATTTGAACTTTTAAAAGCACAAAAGACTCAGTTATAACTTCTCATCTAGAATCTCTCAATTTTTAACCACCAGCAGCAACGCACTTGGCAAGTTTGGAGAAGTATCAGCCCAAGGTGAGTTTTTTGATGCTTGCAAATATTTGAGCAAAGCAGAAGAAAGTATTCAAAGTGGAGCTGTATTCTCTGATATAACTTCATGGTGCAAATTACAAGCTACCAACAGAACTGTATTATCTGCAGAGGTTGTCTTGAAGCCAAAATTTTCTACTGCCTGATCTCTGACAGGCACACATTCCCGCTCTGAGTGTGGTCTGAAGACAAAAAAACAAAAGATTTTGATCAAAGACGGCCGTCATCCAAGTCTGTTTTTCTAGTTGCTTAGTTAGACAGCAATGCTGTCGCATCCATTGAGATGTTGCACAGGGAACATTTTACTGCAGCGTACAGGCTTTAAAGCATTTCTCACAACAAGAAAAGTGTAGTCGATAGTCTAACTAAGCTAGCTGGTGATGAAAGGCAGTGTATAAATATTTTTGCTGCCTTGTTCTATAGATTGTGACCCAGTGAAGATGTTTATTTTAAGACAATTTCACTGGGCATTAGCATAAGCAGGGCTGGTTTTAGTGAAAACAAACTCATTTTTATCAGCTTCTTGAGTTGACTGTCAGGTGAAAAATCAATATTTCTGCAGAAAGACTGGCATGATATAACATCCTTAATAAAGTCCACAAAGAACAGAAGTTCTCTGAACACAAGAGACAGAAACCACAAAGGGGCAGATCCAGTCTTTTTCTCTGCAACTTGACTGACTAAAGGCAACAGAAGAATGAACAGAGAAGGACAGCAGAAGCTGTTCATAGCCTGTGTGAGGGTACAGTGAAAGTCCTGGAGGGGAGCTGAAACTCTCACACCACATACTGGTAGGTCTCAGCCTTCCCATGGTCAGGGGTAGAGAAGGGGCTAAACCACAAAAAGGAGAAATGGTGTCCAAATACCGCCCTCATGTTCATCCACTTAGTTTTTTTAGCCCATCTTCTCTCTTCCTTTTTCAACTGCTCTATGCCCTGAAAACGAAAGACAACCAAACTTCAGTTGGTGTGAGTTGGAGACCTGCTGATTAATCCCAAACCAAATTCCAAAAACCTTTTTTAAAGATAAAACAGTTTCATGGTGGTAATAATGCTCTTTCACACAGTATAGCTTTGTTCCAAACACAGAATTGCAGACAAAAAGAGGTTTGGGGCAGAAAGAGGAATTTGGTTTGAAAGTCTTTAAAGACCCACACCAATGAAAACTGAGTTTTTGGTGTTTTTAACGTGTCCTTGTAGCATTTTTCCTCAAGATGGAGAACATATATAAAGACGATTAAGATTAAAACTGTGTATCTGAGTACTTCTTTATTTGAAGCACTACGAATCACAAGCAGATTAAATGCCATTGCAACAAGACTGTAGTTGTGTACAAACTACTACAATCGGCAGGCCAAAGTCTCCTTGCTCTGCTTCATTCTGATGCATCTGCTTGTAGACAAATAGATCCATGTAAGTCTTTGAATTTTTTCTCATTTGAGCTGGAAACTGGATCAAAACTGTACGGCTGGATAGCTCCATTGAGCTATAAGCTAGCGGGAGAGAGTGTAAACAAAGGGATGATGAGATATCAGCACAGGCTTATGCCAACAGTCCCGACCACAACTTAGAGACGAATTTCTGATGAACTCCTGTCGCTCTGCAGAGCCTTTATCCTAGAGAATGACATAGGTTTTTGATTTTGGCTAAAAACAGCATCATCATAACACAAAGGCCTAGGACCACTTTGAAAATAGACCAAGAGTTAATTGGAGTGGGACTTTAAGATCAGTAGCCCACCAGTGCTAGTGACACAGACTGACCCCACTCCGCTGTGTTCGTTTCATGTCCTAACGGCAGAGCGAGGAGGACACAGACTCCTCCCACTTACACATAAATAATGCTGTGTTTTTAGAGCGTAAAAGTCATCCGACCGTAAAATCTGAGTCAAAGATTCATGCAGACATTGAGGTTGAATAAAAGAGAAAGCTCCATCAGAGGCAACCTCTTGTTCAGTTGGTTCAGAGTCAGCTCCTCCCATCTGACCATATCTTCCGTCAGTTCCGTCTCCTCTTTGACTCGAGTTGTTAAGCATAACACGGGAAGGTGTGTG
>NW_023416889.1:7441-43386 GCF_002922805.2 Oryzias melastigma | reverse complement strand
CAGACCAAACCCATTTCTTCAAGGCATCTACTCACTTTTGATAGCACATAGCTGCCTGCTCTCATGCAGACTGTAAGGGGGATGGGTTACATGTTCACATAAGGAAAAGGGAGGTGTTAGTGTTAAATACTGTAGCTTTCTTAGTAGTAGTAAGAAGGAAGCAGAGGACAGCAGAGAGAGGACTGAGTAAACAAGATCTCTAAATGGGTCACTTACAGTCTCATCGGTACAGATGGAGTGGACTTGTGTGCCGAACATCACAGAGGTGAAGATGAGGAAGAGGAGGCCCTCAAAGCACAGGAGTATGAGGAGGATGACTGTTGCTGGAGGAGAGAAGGTACTGCACTCTGGGGGATGGAGGGACATGGAAAGGCCAAAAAAAAAACTACATAAAGAACTACTGCAGTAAGACTCGGACTGATGCTCTCACAATGACTGAGGGTAGGGGCAACAGGTTTTACAGGCTGTTTTTCACTAGAATACCCCACAACACCTTTAAAATCTGTAAACAACCAACTTCTCATTGCAGTGAAAACATCATGAAAACAGGTGTAGTTCAGCAATTCACTGGTTTTTAACCGTTACAAGAAAAACCAAATAACACCCGAGCAACAATCCCTGCTAGGAAGCATTTGACTCATAGATGGCAACGTGAAGCTCGACTCCAATGGATGGTAGTGTGCAGAGCGCCACAACAAAGTCTGAAAAATTGGATCAATACTGAATAACATTTGACTGAAACAGCCTTTTCTCTTCTTGCACTAGATTAGAGCTAATTAGGGCTGTCAAATTACCACATTAATTGTAATTAATTAATTACAGACTTTTTAGTGCATTATTTAGTTTTAATCACATTAATCTCATTTTCACGTCCGATGGTTACTTCTGTGTTAAAACACACCTCAAAGAGCACTATCCTGCTCATACCATGGTCATTTACAAAAAAATGCTGATATAAAATCAATTATTAGAACCTCAACCTTATTATATTTTTAAGTTTACACAGATTTTCACAAAAAGCCCACTTTTTAAAACACGGTGCATGGCGTTGCTAGTAACAGCCACAGCGTCTGCACCGACAGTGCTCTGCTCTCGCCCTTTCCTCTCTGACAAAAGTGATTGTCATGAGAGGTTAAACAAAGCATCTTTTCAGAGGGAAAGTTCACCTCTTAAGGCTTGTTTTTATCCAGCAGGGCTGCCACGATGAGTCAATTAGTCACAACTACATCGACAATTAAAAATGTTGATGACTAATTTAACAGTTGACGTGTCATTTTGTTTTTTTTTTCTTGTTTTTAATCGCAAAACTTCAATGTGCACTTTCTAATGCGGCATCTGCTGTTGTCTTTGACACACATGGGCAGTCGTGCTAATCTGGGTCAGTAGTGATGTCACAGGTAGTTACAGGAAGGCTAGGGTCCATAACAGCACGCCAACGGAGCTTGTAAGTGTGGAAAACATAAAAAAGAAAAGAAAAAAAGTGTTTGGTGCAATATCTCCAAGGCAGAACTTGTGTTCCATGGCAGAACTATGGCAATGCATGAACACCTGAAGAGGAAGCACTGAGTATGATAACGATGACGAGAGAGCTTCGTCTAGGGATAGGCTGTAAAGTGATCGCTGTAAGGTGATGCCCATTTTATTTAGGGATGTCATGGAACAAAGATGATCCGTATGGTTAACTAGCCACAGTTCGTTACATGTCACTCGCGTATCATCTAAAACAACAGTCCATTCACACTGAATGTAAGTTGGGCATCAAACTCACGAACACCATATTTGTTTTAACATGCGTCAAAGTTACTGCTTGACGTCAACGTAAAGCTCCCTGCGTGTGTGTTAGGAGCTTCAGTCAAAAGCTTTTAATGACCTCATCACGAAGAACATGGATGTGAAGGGCATTTGTAGCAGCAGGGGCAAAGTGAAAGAATGGAAGCAGTGCATTCTAACATCCCCTGCTTTTCTTCCATTTTTAATAGAATATATTTTTTTTCCGTTTTTTTTTTTTTTTTTTTTAAGATGCAATATCTCAAAGTACTTTGTTTACATGGGCATCTTGAGGTTTTTTTATGTATAGGATTATCTTGAGTTCCAAGATGTCATTAGTGTTTTGCTTTTATAGCAAGGCCTGAGTGTGTGTCTTTTAAATATTTACTTATATGCTTTCAAATATTACTTTATATATATTTTATTAAATATATGTTTTGAAGCTTTTAAAATAAATAATTGTGCTATTTTTCCTTGTGATTCAGATTGCCAACCTCATTTTGATTTAAGTCTAGTTTTAATGCCAGAAACAAATGAAGGAAAAAAGCTGCAGGACTCATTAAAGGTTTACTAAACTTGTATCTTTATTTCTAGTTAACAAATAGCTTAACCCCTTCTAGTTTAAAGCTAAGAGGTGTTTTACATCCAGTTTACACAAGAACTGATTAGTCGACCAATCAAAAAAAGAAGATGATTAGTCGACTATTAGAATAATCGCTTTGGACAGCCCTATTGTCCCGATGATTAAGCAAAAGTTTATACCAAATAATAAAGTCCAAAGTCTAAATAGTTCAATTCCAACATAGTGCTTCATTTTCGCCTTTTAATCTTCTCATCTCTATTTCTTTCCTGCTTCATCTGAGTGTTCTAAATTAATAAATTCACCAAACAGGTTAAAGGAAACTATAAAAATCACTAATGCACTTTCTATTGTCATGCAGGTGTGATAAACTGGGGAACAAGGTATATCAACATTTGAACTACGCCATTAATAAAGCAGTTCAACTTCAATATTTTTCGGATTGCTCAGTAAAGTGTTTTTTTTTTTTTTTTTTTTTTTTTTGATGTGGTAAATTATACCAGTGTTTTTCAACCTTTTTGAGCCAAGGTACACTTTTTCCTCGAGAAATCCCTGCGGCACACCAGCAACCAAAAGGAAATAAAAAGAGAAATTCTAGTCTGCATTAATGTCCGGTTTCTCCACAATTTTGTCTGCATTATTTGGAATAACTGAGGCACAGACATATGAAGTTATAGCCGTTATTGCTAAAAGTTATTTATTTCAATAATAATTTTAACTAAATTAGTTAGAAATTTCAAAGTTAGCTATTTCTCTTTCCAGTTTTTTAAACAGCAATTTCATGCAACTTCACAAAAAACTAAATAAAATGAACGCTTTACTTTATTTTTTTTTTCCCCCCGTTTTTTAAATGTTTGTACCAGAGCAATTTATAAACAAATACATAATCACAGCATGCTTAATAACTTTACAGGAAAAGACCAACATTATATCAGTGGCGGGCCGTGCATTTCACACCTAGGCCTTCAGTAGTGCTCCATCTGAATCAATCCAACCCTCATTTTTTATTTTATGGCAATAAAACTTCTAGTGCAGGTACAACTGCCACACACACACCAAAAGCATCAACAATAACCTGATAAAATTTCAATATTATGTAGGGAGATAGCAAAATTTTACTCACCAAAAATCCAGATTATTTAAACACAAAATCCATCCTTTCTATCCTCAAGAAGATTTCAATCACTCTGTCGTGCAGAATCCATGCGTTTCGCAGATGGAAAGTGTTCTGGTATTCCTGAAGCCTCTTGTGGTCCAGGAGGGAGACAAACATCAGTTTTTGTGATTATGAAATCTGGTCTGTGTCTGGAAAATAATATTGTCGGTAGTGCGCGCGAGGATTTTGCGCTGCACCTCTTCGTGAGCTCGGAGCGCCCGTGGTGCGTTCAGGGGCCTCGTAGATTTCCTCGTATCAGCTTCACTCCCGCTCAACGGAGTCACGGAACTCCTTTACCCGTGCCAGACAAAACTGTGCCACAACTTTACCCAGACATTCATTTTCCACCAAAAATCAGACGATGAGACGCTTTCCACTGGTAACATCTTCAAACCTGACACGCCGCTCCTCGGCACCTGTGTCCGTCACATAACGCAGAACCAGAGCGAGCTGCGAGCTATCCAATCAAAGCTCGTGAAAATGATGACGTTTCCGTGCGCCTGCTAGCTGGCCTTCGTATCGCCTACTCCAAATCTGATTGGTTGAAGCAACAGTTTGGTCGACAATTATTTTATGCTACAGGGCCCGCAGAACTGATTGTGAAGGCCTCCGGGCAGATTTCTTTGACCCTAGCAACAAATGGTGCTGCAATGTGATTGGTTAATGCTTAAATAGGAAAATACACGTCTGGAAGCAGCGCAACCAGGGAGACAGCAATGAAAGGACGAAGACAGAGCATTTGGAATTATAGAATACGTATTCACGGAAATAAATAATAATTAATATCAGTCTGTGATTCAGATATTTTTAGGCCAGCAGAGAAGGCCTTGCAGGCCCTGACGGCCCGCCAGTGCATTATATTATATTTTTAAATTGTACTACACAAAAACGCGAACATGCTAAAGTTTTATTAGTTTTTCTTTTGTCTAAATGAAAAATGTTACTTAATTTATTTTTGGGTGTTTCAGTTTAGTTTAAATGTGTCTGTTGGCCGCTGAACCTTAAAGCTGTTTCTCTTCTTTTGTTATTACTTCTACTTCAACTTAACTTCAAGTTTTTCAAAAGTGACTGAAGTCTGAAACTGAATTTGTCCTTCAATCCAGACATGATTACAAAGCAGCCATTTCTTTTCTAAAGATGACTGGACCAAACCTGGAATCTCTGATTGAAATTCCTTTGTTCTCCAACACAAACCTTGAAGGAGAAATAAACTGGTTTCTTACTTCATGACAGTTAACAGCAGAGCAGTAAGAGATGCTGTCACATTAACCCAATGCATCATGGGAGATGTAGTGAAAAGCAGTGGTGATGATGCTGGACGGACTCATGCTTCATTTTTTTGACGTTTTACACGGTCTGACACCGGATCCTGCAGGAAGCTACTAGGGGTGCATCATTTGTCTGTTCACATTGAACAGACAAATGATTAATGCAATAAATTTGCATCCTCTGCCTTTGTTTAACACTCAAAGACTCTGCAAGGTACAAAAGTGTAAAAGTGTGGCTATAAAGCAGATGCTCCTGCTGCGTTTGGGAGAAAAAGTTTTTATTGCCCTCCTTATGAAAGACACGCCACAGATCTGGCGCATTTATTTTGAAGAGCCCCACAAAGGTGTCTTCTCTGTGTGAAAACTGAGCATTCTTTGATGAATACCGAGCTGATACCAGTGGTGTAAAGCACTTAAGTAAATGGACTTTGCTACTTTACTCAAGTATTTTTTTTGGCTACTTTCTACTTTTATTGACTATCAAAAATATGAGAAACTTCTACCCTCTACTCAACTACATATACTGCTCACAAAAATTAACACTTTTTTTATTGGGCCTGTCATGAATTGAATTAAACCTGTCTGATAATTTTCTGGTTGGTTAAGCAGCTGAGGGCCTCGTTAATCAATTTCAACTGTATTGGTGTTCATGGAATTAACAACAGGTGCACTTCAGTGGCAACAATTAGAAAACCCTCCAAACAGGACTGGTGTTACATGTGGAGGTCATTTCAAGTTTCTCCCTCTTGATCTTTTTTGGCTGGTTTTCCACTCGTGCTGATTTTGGCTTGATAATTATCTCTACTGGCAGTATGAGGCGATTCCTTAACCCTACAGAAGTTGAACAGGTTGTCCAACTTCTCCAGGATGGCACATCCACACGTGCTGCAGCAAGAAGGTTTACTGTGTCTCCCAGCACAATCTCCAAAACATGGAGGAGATTTCAAGAGACTGGTAGTTATTATGGGAGAGCTGGACAGGGCCGTAGAAGGTCCTCAACCGCTCAGCAGGACCCATACCTGCTCCTTTGTGCAAGGCGGAACAGGCTGAATGACTACAGAAATGACCTCCAGAGGGCCACTGGTGTGAATGTCTCTACCCAAACAATCAGGAACAGACTTCATGAAGGTGGCCTGAGAGCCCCACGTCCTGTAGTGGGCCCTGTGCTCACTGCCCAGCACCGTGGAGTTCCACTGGCATTTGCTCAAGAACACCAGAATTGTCAAGTCCACCACTGGCGCCCTGTACTTTTCACAGACGAGAGCAGGTTCACCCTGAGCACCTGTGATAGACGTGAAAGAGTCTGGAGAAGGCGAGGAGAACGTTATGCTGCCTGCAATGTGGTTCAACATGACAGGTTTGGTGGTGGGTCAGTGATGGTCTGGGGAGGCATATCCATGGAAGGACGCACAGACCTCTACTGCCTAGGAAATGGTGCTCTGACTGCCATAAGGTATCCAGATGAAATCCTTGAACCCATTGTCAGACCCTACGCTGGTGCAGTAGGTCCTGGTTTCCTCCTAATGCACGACAATGCCCGGCCTCACGTGTCAAGAGTATGCAGGCAGTACCTGGAGGATGAAGGAATTGAAACAATTGAATGGCCTTCACCATCCCCTGGCTTAAGCCCAATAGAATATCTCTGGGACATTATGTTTGGGTCCATTAGGCGCCGCCAGGTGGGACCTCAGACTGTACAACAGCTCAGGGATGCCCTCACACAGATCTGGGAGGAAATGCCACAAGACACCATCCGTCGTCTCATTAGGAGCATGCCGCCACGTTGTCAAGCATGCATACAAGCTGGTGGGGGCCACACAAGATACTGAAAAGCATTTTGAGTTGCAGAAATGAAGTTTTGGAAAAAATGGACTAGCCTGCTACATCTTCATTTCGCTCTGATTTTATGGTGAGCCTCTGTAGGCTGAAAACTTTTATTTCCATTAAAAGACTTGGCATCCTTTTGTTCCTGAGACACTGCCCTGTCGTTATTAGTTTGATTGCAGCAGTTAGCAGTTAGTTTGATTGCAGTTTGATTGCACTAATGATTGCATACTGCATACTGCAATCAAACTAATAGTTTGATTGCAGTATGCAATCAAACTATTCTGTTTTCTTCCGTACGTTTTTCTGCGATCCGTATCTCCTGCATACTTCATCCGATTTTTGTCATTCAAGTATCAAAATGTTCAGCTTAATGAGGACATTATTTGCTCTCTTCTGAAATCTCTTCTGCAACTTTTTGTTTTTCAGCATTTCAACAAAATTGCTGCAACTTTTCCTACTGAAATGAATTGTGAAGGCTCTTCAGCAACTCCAAACTTTCTGCAGTTGTAACTTCTGGATATTTTATGCTATTCTGAAAATTCAAACATGTACCTGTTCTGCTATTTGTGGACTTTTCCGTTGTCTTTAAACAATTCGGCAATTTTTTATAGTTTTTAAAATTTTTGAACTTGATCAAATTTAAAATAACATTGAAGTCAATAGGGACAGTTCTTCAAATTCACTGTTTTTGAAATGTATCTCCTACAATTTTTGAGCTACAGACATCATTCTAACTTTAAAATGTAGTGGAGGGATGGGGAATTTCAGTTATTACTTTTCTTGTGGATATGTCTTATAGTTTTTGAAGTACAGCTGTTTGAAATCAGGCAATTTTGGACTTTTGAGCAGATTTTGACAGTTGCTACAGCGTGTAACATCATCACTCAGAGTGAGGACAGGATTTTTTGAAAGACAAAACTTTTCTGAACAAATCGCTGTAACTCCTGAACCGTTGGTCATAGAGTCACAATTTCTTCACTAAAATGTAGGAATTTTTGTCTAGATTTGTTTAAAATCACCCTCAACATCATGGGTTGAGCAGTTTTTTCGCAAGAGCCCCAGGTTTGAGACAAAGTCCACCCAAACCCCCTATACTTTCCCATTGTACAGAACACGAACGCTTTCTATGTTGTGGACTGTTTTTAAATTGCCATTGTGAGAGCACCTTTGAACATAGAATCATGAAACTTACACAGATGATAGTCGGAGGCCTTGTGGTTCTTACAAGGGTTCAACTGTTTTGATGTCTGAAGTAGTTTTGAAGACATAAACATTTGTTTGAAACATGTAAAATTGCAGTTTTCCCATCTGTTAACATAGGATTTTGAAGTGATGACAGGAACGATTTACTCCTCTAACTTCAGATCATTTTCACATAAAGATGTTATGTTTGACACACATAAAACGTATATTTCTAAATTTTTCTGAGTCTGTGGTTTACAAAACTGAAGGAATTATTCAGATCGGACGTATGGTTGGCGAACAGCAGTCATTTGTTCGGAGCAAACCATGGTGCTGCAAAATCTGCCAAGTCAGGCCACGTCCACACGTAGGCGGGTATTTCTACAAACGCATATCTGCTGACCTCCGTTTTATAAAAAGTGTTGCATCAACACGTGATCGTTTTAAAAATAACTCCATCCACACGTCCCCGTATACTTGCGCTCCTGGACGCGGTTATGAGCTTGCCAGAACAGTAGTTGACAGTGTTTCCATTAAATCTGAAATTTTGCAAATTGGAATTCTCATAATAAATTCTAGTGGAAACACCTCAATTTAAAAAAAAAAAACTAGCATTTTTCGAAAAAAAGATTTTGCGCTTAGAGGAGGTGGTTTTTGGGGCGTATTGAAACAGAAATTTTTCGCAAAACTGTAATGGAAAGACTTTTTTCAAAATAGATGCCTCTCTTTGTCTGTCCTGAGCGCAACACAGCGGGCGGCAGGAGAGATCAAACAGCTTCAGAGCTTATCTCCAGCTACACTTCTGCAGCTTGGAGCCTGAAGATGCTGAAGTCTCGTTTGAGGAATAGCGTGAGTGCAGGGACAGAAACTTAAATGGATCTCGTCGTGTTTTTAAACAGAAAAAGGTCCAGCAGCTTACTTGCTGGAATGGTTATTTTATAAAGAACCGCTGAACAGGTTTCTCACGCGCACCTGAGACTGTCAATAGACTGCGCTGCACGCGCTCTCCAGACAGAGCTGTGACGTCACTGCAATGCTCCTTTTTTAGTGAGTCAAATAAAAAAAATAAAAAAAACTTGTTCTCATTTATTGTCGTGTTTTTAATGACTTATCGATTTGTTTTATCGCAGAGTGATGATTTAATGGAAACTGTGTCATTTCAAAACATTGTGTTTTTCAAAATTCCTAGAATTTCGATAAAGTTTTGCGCAAATGTGGAATTGAAACGCAGCTAGTACTGACGTGTATGCATTAATTGTCCCAAAAAGTGACGTTTAAAAACGTAAATCACCGGTTATTCATGTCCACACTCAGACGCAAAACCGGAGTTTTCCAAAATCTTCACTTTGGCCGGAGTTTTCCAAATGTACCGTTTTCAGTGACTTAAATCTTCGGTTTTGTGTGGATGATAGGCCAAAACGTATAGACATATATTCGCTTTAGCAGATACCCGGCTACGTGTGGACAAGGCCTCATTGTGCTCAAATATAGGTGCTAGCCCCTCCCCCACCTCACACGCGCAGGGAGACAGTTTCAGGAGTTTGTGACCCCCCAAACTTATGAATCAGAAGTTTCAAGTTCCCCCTGCCCATTCTGGTGTTACAGTTCTTGGACAAGATACTGATAAAACTGTCCTGCCCAGTTGTCTGATGTAAATGCTATTTATTTGATGAACTACCATGCATTGTTACTGTAATGCTTTAAGAGCATTTGTATTTAAACTTTTGCTGAGTCAAACCGCAGACAATGTTCTTCACTCTAACAGCATATAGAGCTAATTTGGCATTTACTGAAGATTTTAAGGCTATTTTGAAATTAAGCTAATATTTTAGCTACATGTTAGCTTTTTTGGTTATTTCAGCTTTTACTGGGGATTTTCAGGGTATTTTGGAGTTTAGCTAATATTTAAGGAACATGCTAGCTTTTGTGTCTAATTTAGCATCTACTGATGTTTTTTAGGCTAATTTTGAATTAAGCTAATATTTTAGCTACATGCTAGCATGTTTGGCTATTTTAGCTTTTACTGTGGGTTTTCAGTTCATTTTGGAGTTTAGATGACATTTTAGGAACATGATAGCATTTGTGGGTAATTTAGCATCCACTGATGTTTTTTAGGCAAATTTTGAATTAAGCTAATATTTTAGATACATGTTAGCAATTTCTTTTATATTATTTGCTATTTTCACTAATTTCTGCCTTAGTTGTGGTATTCAAAAAATTCAAACATGTACTCGTTCTGCTTTTTGTGGACTGTTATGCTGTCTTTAAATAATTCTGCAATTATCTCTACTTTTTGGTAACTTTGTTTGAATTTACACAGTTTTAGGCATTTTCAGGGTTTTTTACCACTGCAACTTTGCAAGTCCCTTTTCTTATAAGTCCCAAGGCTTTTGGTTTTCAACTAACCTGGATTTTTCAGCATACTTGTGTGTTTTTCAATTTCTGTTTTTGTACAATGTATATACTGCTAATATTGCTTTCTTCAACAATTCCTTCTTCAAATAATGATTTGATTTTTCTTCAAAAAATACATTTTCACAATCCAACATATCCCTGCCATTCATTGATTATATTAGTTATTTCTGTAATCACTTCTGCAAATTGTTTTTTCCGCAGCACTTACCTCTTCTGCAAACCAAAAAGATTTTACCATTTATTGACAACATTGCTGATTTCTGCAATTTCTTCATCAACTAATGGTAAACTTCAGCGTCTTCTGCTAAAAGTTATGCAATGAAGCAGTTAAAGAAACCACCTTCTGCAAAACTGCAATCAAACGTATTTCCGCAGGAAATGCAAATTTTTCTAGTTTGTATAGAAATCCAACTTCATATTGAGATCTGATGTATCTAATCTGTTTCTTTAAAGTGCTCCTTTAATTTTTGTGAGCAGTATATTTACTCTTTACTCCATTACATTTGAATGGACATTTCTTGTTAAACGTTACATAGTGATTATGCACAACACGACCACATCTTAATCTATGTTGCCATTACTGGTTTGATGAGACGATATCGCCATCTGCAGGGTGCTGAAGGTACGGGATGCATTTTATGGCCTGAAGTTGTTGCAGGTGCTTACACACCAGCTGCGTGTGCTGCATTCCAGATCGTGCCGTACGCTGTTATATGTATGCAGATGCTGCCGGTGGCATACACACCGGACCAGCACCACTCAAGCAGATCGCGACGGGGAGGTGAATTCTTCTTCTTTTGTTTTTCTACAGTTTATTAGCCCTCGTCCGCCACTTACAATAGGTAGAGGCTCAGAGTGTAAAATCAAAGAGGTGGAAATCCTGCAAATCTTGCTCCAGGTAGTGCTGGGGGATGTGACTATACATATTGTGTGGCCGATAGAAAAGTGTGTATCGTGCCATTTCTCCTCTGTCGTTTATGTCATTTCCAACCTCAAAGAAACTCACCTGTGCAGAGGAGAGCTGAGAGGCGGGCCCTTTAATTAGAGTGCCATCAGCTGTGGAAAGGGAAGAAAGAAATGGAGAAAGGCAGAGGAATTTTGCAGAGATGAGGAGCAGAGAACAGCGAGGAGGAGGTAGCTGATAGACCAGGGGTGTTGAACTCCAGGCCTCAAGGGCCGACGTCCTGCTGGTTTTCCAGAAACCCTACCCTATTTGACTACGATATCTGATTCTGATTAGCTGGATCAGGTGTGGCCAATAAGGAGATTCAATGGCAGGTTGGTTGGAAAACATCTAGGACACCGGCCCTCGAGGCCTGGAGTTTGACACCTGTGTGATAGAGGCTCTGACACTCAACTCCACTTCCACAAACTAAACTACTAACACCGACACAGCGAAAGCCTGATCAGACACAACAGGGCCTTCCCTGACAGTTTACTGCAAAGGACGGCCTCCCACACTACTAACTTCTGGAACAGAATTCAACCAAACACTTGCTGAAACCCTGGATCAAATAACTTGAATCAAATTTCACAACACAGCGAACTGGACCAAGAAAACAGCACTTCAAAGTAAACATGGAGCTGTTTCTCTACAATAAGAAGGACAGTTGGAAAACTTGGACCAGATCACTCCACAAAGGATTGGATCCTGGAAGCAACAGACAACGCTCCCTGCACACCAAGAAAAACCCGGAATGGATTTCAAAGGAGTACCAGATCGACTCTTTAAATCCCGAACAGGAAAACAAAAGCGACAAAGAAGAACACAAAGGTGTGGCCTTGCTTTCTGGTTTCTTTTCAGCAAAATACCTCCTGGAAGAACTGAAACAATAAAAGAGTTTAAATGAACTTCAGACTTTTTGTGTGTTTGAGGAGCCAAGGGTGTGGATTACATCCTTTGTGACAGAGTGGATTTTTTTATCTTGTATGTCAGGAGAGAGACCTGACTGGCACCTCAGAAAAGGTCAACCACAAACTGTAACAAAGTGGGTTTTAAAACATGCTTTACGTTACATAACACGAGTGCAGAACAATGGAGGAAAACAGCATGAAGTTTTTTCCCCAGAATAGAAACACACAAAAACACCGATACAGGCGGCTCAAGAAGAAGCACTTTCAGCAAAAGAGGGGTACGTCTCTCTGTGATCTGGTTGGATTTTGGATTCAAGACGTCCGATGCAGAGCAGAAGACAGCAATATGTAAACTATGCTAGGAGGCTATTCCCGTGCCGATGCTAACACAACAAACCTTCTATCACTCAAGGAAAACCCACAAAAATGAACATATGAGATTAAAATGAATAAGAGATAATCCAAGCTGTGGAACGGGTATCTGAGTATCTGAGCACTTGGATTCTTGCAATCTGCTCCTGAAAATTTGAGTATGAAATCCTTGATCCTTGATTTGGGATCTTTATGAATATAGTAGAGTGTAATAAAACATTGCTTGCTCTAAAATACAGAATATTGTTGGATTTTAATTTATGAACCAAAAAAAAAGCTGAATCGGTGGGGCTACTATCACCAGAAGTAAACAAATCTTTGAACTAAAGTGTCAGTAAAGCCTCCTGTTTTCAAAGTAAAACTAGCGAGTGCTTTTTTTTCTATCAAAAAACAAGACTGAAGTTCCGCTCACTGAGATAAGTTCTGAAGAAAATGAATTTAATACCAGAGCTTTTGCTCCAGCATTTACAGTCTTTTGGTCATGGTAACTCTTCATCAGTTGACGCAATTAACGTAATTCTAGTGGATTCTGAAGCGGATAAACGCAGTTTTGCGCTGATATGCAGCTCTGCACGGCTGAAGGGCAACTTTTCATACTGGATTTGCACAAAAATGTAATGCTTAGAAAATAAAGTGTTCCAGAACTTTGAGAATGGAAATATTGTAGAGAAATTTTTCAGGATTTATTGTTACATGATCAAAAACAACAACTATTTTGTCTTTTATAATATTTTTTAACATCAGATAAAAAATAGCAGTGGGTTAATGTAATGTGCACTGTCCTGGAAAAATAAATAGAATTGAAATTCAAGTTAACTTTTAAAGGCAACAATAACACACATAACCACACATGATCTGTGATGTCTGTAATTATTAGTTCTTTTTGTTGCATAAATCCAAATTTTTGTCTGATGTTTGGCATCAAAACCAAAATGATTATCAGTAGAAAAAAATAAATGTTCAGAATAAAATAATTTCTACTGAAAGGCCCAATCTGAATTCTTCCCTTCTCCCTTCACCTTTGCCATTCCCCTTAATTTGAAGTGTTAGTTGAAGTTGATGTTGTGTCCGAGATTATTATTTTTTAAATGTCACCCTCCGAACGGAGTGGTCTAAGGTCCACCATTGCGAGGGTAAAGTGTTTTTCTTCTCGTAGATGTGCTCTGAAGCACAGACGTTTACATTTAAATGTAATTAATGACTTTTTGTTGAAGCATGACTTTTAAAGTTATAAAACTGTTGTTGTTATGCATATTCAAGCGCTGGAAGCTCCTTGCAAATGCTAGCGGACCGGTGATTATTGATGTCATTAAAAGAAAGTCACGTCCAAAACATGAGACACTATTTTTGATAACCCTCTGGAGGGCTAAATGAAGTGGAAGGGAGAAGGGAAGAACTCAGATTGGGCCGTAGATTCATCTGAGTGGTGTGGATTTCAATTACAGAAATCTAGCTTATTTGTTCATCAGCGATTAACTACTTTCCAGAAAGAGTTACAAAATACACAGATTTTCCTCATTTAGCGCCATTCATTTTTGATCAGATTCACTTAGCACAGGGGACGGCACCCTGCGGCTCTTTAAACACTGCCTAGTGGCTCACTGGCGCTTTTTCAAAAATGTTTGAAAATGATAAAAAAATGTTGGAGGGAAATATATTTTTTGTTTTAATACGGTTTCTATAAGAGGACAAACATGACACAAAAATCCTTTACGTTTTCCAGTTGTTGTGAGATGAGTGTAGGCGCTTGAGTCAGCGCGCAATCAAGCGCACACCCTCAATGAAAAGTCAATGCAAACATGCGAACACAGAATTCCTGGCCCATGCGTCTGGAGCGCACGTGAGCGCACGTTGCTACGCGGGTTTTTAAGTCGGCACGTATTAAGTGCGCTGAATCTTCAAGATTTCCACGCACAGTCGCAGCAGCTCAGAGCTGTGACCAATCAAGGAGCCGGATTTGGGAGCTGCTTGTGGGCGGAGTCTGCTTCAAAGCACAGAAGTGCCAAACGTGATCACGAAGGAGAAATGAATCATTACGGTTTGTGTCCGGTCGGGTTAATATGACACCAAGATGGACATTTAAAAGGACAGAGTTGTGAAAACAGAAAGATTTGGGGGATTTTCAACCGCTTTTACTTTTTGCTCTGAGGTTCTCCCTGTTGTAGATGCAGAGGAGCGCTAATGAACAGTAAAAATACAATAGAAGAAGAATCTCCTCCCCGTCACGCACCGCACGCGGCCGATGTGTGAGCACCTGCCCACCGGCTGCGTTGCGTTCAAGAACGCGGTCTACGCCGGCTTCTGAACGCACGCTCAGCAGGTGGTATCCACACCGGAGCAGCGCGGTCACGCACGCAGTGGCGGGGAGGAGATTCTTCTTCTATTCTTCTTCTACTGTTCATTAGCGCTCATCTGCCACCTACAACAGGAAGAACCTCGGAGCAAAAAGTAAAAGCGGTGAAAATCCCCCAAATCCTTCTGAAGACTTTTGTTTTCACAACTCTGTCCTTTTAAATGTCTGACTTATAAACCTGGGTAGCAAGTGCGTTCATCCTCCCTCCAGACTTGGAGGCCAGGAATTTAGGTGTGCGCGCGTTTATACCGACTATTCATTGAAAGTGTGCACTTGATTGGGCGCCGACGCGGCCAGTGTGGAAGCACCTTAAAGGTGCACGTTACATGCACGTTACATTTTTGTGATAAACATTTAATCACGGACGTTCATGATGTCGTTGTAATCTATGATGTCACATTGATAGAGGGCTGCTTTATAGACACATTCTCCATGAGTCGCCTTCATTGTAAGACTTATATAAGGCATTTCAATTTATGCGGCTCCAGATATATTTGTTTTTTATTTTTTTGGTCCAAAGTGGCTCTTTCAACATTTTGGGTTGCCGACCCCTGACTTAGAACTATAAGAACTGTCAGGACAAAGTTTCCCACAATGCATTGTTTTGTAGTTATCAAGGCAGCTTGCAGTCAGTGCACTTTCTAGCTGCGGTCGCCTAGGTAGGCGCCTTGCACCCACCCCTCTCTCATGATACTTTTATGACGTCTGTCAAACATCTCAAACATGATTACTGTTGCATGGTTGCAATTGTGCATGAAAATATTCCTCCAGTTGAACATTCAGCGCGATCTCAACGAACACCTTATTTGTACATAGAGCACACACCCAGACTTAAACATTTGCATAGCATTGCACAGTCAACCCCGTTCCGGACCTAGAAGCCAGCATTTCTGGTGTACAAGCGTATGCATAGACTTTTCGTTGAAAGTGGCTGCTTGAACCTGAGCTAGCGCGGCCGGTGTGGTAGCACCTTAAGGCTCCCCTACATGCATCTGTTGCTTGCTAGCATCTTTTTTAGGAATACTGGCCTCATTTTCAAGCCAGAAAGAGTTAGAATAAGTTCCAAGAGCTTTGAAAACCAGCGTTTGTTAGAGCTGAACAAAAGCATCACCCCATCTAAGACTGAGGTGAATCACATCCAAGTCAGCTCTGAATTTTTATTTACTAAGTTTTATTACTTTTTTTTTTTTTAATGTGCCTTTTTGAACATTGGAGTTTGACTGAGACTAACTTTTTGCTCTAAATCATATCTATTTTGTTGTGCTGTTTTGAAACATTAAGATGTTTAGTTTCATTTCTATAAATATTTGGAGATAAAACTTAATAAACAGGGCATTGTTTTTCATGTCTTGGTGTTCTTTGAGACATCATTTAGTACGAGTGAAATATTTTAATTCTTTTAAAATTAAATTATAAAACGTTCATACTTTTACTCGAGTCATTTTGGAATTGGTGACTTGTAACGGAGTAATGTTTCAGTAAGGTATCTGTACTTTCACTCAAGTGTGGTTTTTAATTACTCTTTACAACTCTGGCTGATACTCTGGGGATGCTAAATGTTTTAAATCAATCATTTCCTGCAGCACACTAGACCATCTCTCACGGCACACTAGTGTGCCGCGGCTCACTGGTTGAAAAACACTGAATTAGAGAACACTGGACCACCTCAAATTGAGAATTTTCAATTATTAATAATGTTTATTATTAGGTTAAAAGGCATTGCAAAAAATAGATTAATTTCAATTATTCTAATAATTAGATTAAATGAATTACAGGCCACAATTAATTATTCGCACACAAAAAAATGAATCGAATGACACTACTACTGATGATTCCATTACTGACCAGGAGAGATTTTTTTTCTATTTTGACAATTTAGCTGCCTTCTCTTGAGCAGGCTGCCTGGGTGGGGGCTGATCTATAACATCTCATTGAATAACTCAAAATCAAAACTGTTTTCAACAAAGAAAGTAGTTGATAGAACATGTTACAATGTGTGAGATGTTTTAGACCAGGGGTCACCAACCTTTTTGAAACTGAGAGCTACTTCATGGGTACCGAGTCATACAAAGGGCTTAGTTTGCCTTTAGTTATACACTATTATTAATAAAAATGATCCTCCTCTATGGGAAGACACTGATTGCTCAACATAGATATCAACAATGACGACAAGCTAGGAAACAGATATCAATATTCAGAACTTTATTAATAACTAGGGATGTCCCGATCAGGTTTTTTTGGGCCCGATCCGATTCCGAGTCATTTGATTTTGTGTATCTGCCGATACCGAGTCCCGATCCGATACTTTTATAAAAAAATTTTAAAACATGGATAAACTGAAGAAACAGATTAGTGTTGTCCCTTATTTATATTTCATTAACCTTCTTTTATCATTAAAAACTTAAATAGAACACTTCTGTGAATTAGCTTTAATAAACAAGTATAAATACAGCAAATATAAACTAGGAAAAAAAAAATTCTTGTTACATAAGTGATAATTAGTCATGTGATAAAGTTTAGTGACTTTAGCTTTAACATCTTTAGAGCTATTGAACATTTTTGACCAAATGTGATTCCTGTCCTCATTTAAAATTCTTAAAAATAAATTATGACTTTGTTTTAGCATAAAATTTGATGAGTGTTCATGAATAGCTGATATCATTATTAGTTTTAATTTATTAGTTTTATTTATTTATTTTTAAGATTATGTGCTTCTTTATTAAGTTCTTAAGACATCACATTTTGGGTTTTATTACCACAGTAGTTAATTTTCTTAACTGTTATTTCTCTGTCATATAAATAAAACAGGCATATCAAAAGACAGCTGGGGTCCTAAGGAGTTAAATCACGGAGCTAGCATGTAGCAGTTAGCAGCTGCTGTGTAGCCATCTGTCTGCAGCATGAAGAGCTTCACATTAAAAAGAAAAAAAAATACTGTCTTTTTCTGTTGGAATACCTTTAGAGGTTGTTGGTTGAGCTATGAAAAACCAATAGAGACACTTGCTGTCAGTTTAAAGCGTTTTTAAAAGACTTATTGATCCCAGAAGTTAGCTTTCTAGCTAGCTTTGTTTACAAGTTAGCCTTCTGCTTGAGCGTCTGCCGTTTTCTGCTGCGTTTTCTGGTGATGACATTTTGTGATCTTTTCATGACATGCAGACTTCTAGTGGAGTATTTATGCATAATGATAAGATGAAATATAAAGCTCTGATCATAATGAGAATAAATGAAATATCCGATCTGATCAGACAAAGGAGTCCGATTCCGATCGAGTCCCCGATCACGTGATCGGATCGGGACATCCCTATTAATAACCCTTCCGCTCTCCTTGGCTTGTTAACATTAAAAGTGGGGTCATCTGGACCCCACAAGACAGTGCGCTGAACTTTTTTTTTATCTTTGATTTTTGAGTTTCACTAATGTCCATGGCGAGCATAAAGGAAGGAATCACTCATCAATATGTGGTTGGAATCATCTGGACTCCAAAGAGAGCGGAAGGGTTAATCTTTGTTGCATTAATTGTTACATTTTGAGATGATCACTTATATCACTACATTTCATAGGAAAAACATCCCATTCTCACTGTATTGATAAACATGGGGATGTTTATCAATTATGTAATGTTAGAGAAATATCAACTTACACATTTTTAAACAAATCTTGAGACATTTTGAACTAATCTCTCCATTTTAACTAAATTGATGATCTTTGAACTGGATGCAATAGGCCACCTAAACTTATCTGAAGTTCATGTATCATCAACAGATTTTTAAGACGTTTTCATTTTTAAATCTATGTAAATGCAAGGGTGATTAAAAAAAATAGCAACAGAATAAAACTGAATTTTAGACGAAGCTCACAAGTCAGTTTTGCAATTTTTAGAAGAGACCTGAGGGCACTTTGTGGGGTTCTTGGGGGGACCGTGTTTATGACCCCCGCTTCAGAAGCATGAAGTTAAATTCCATGTAAATCCATACATTTGTTTAGAAAATGAGTCCAAATGACAAAGTGATGAGTGAAAATGAGGACTTGGGAATACTCACTTGTCCAGTCATCTTCAAAGCAGTAGAGGAAATGGAAGACCACCATTATCAAAGCATGGAGAGAGATGAGTGCAATGTACATCTGGGTATAAAAAAAAAAATAATAAAAAAGAGTAGTCTAAATGAAGCGCACGCTTCTTGAGTCCACACTCCATCTGATTTTAAAAATCTGCTTGTCTGCAGAATTTGTCCCAATGAGAAGGGAAAGGCTGCTTAAGTTTACTCTACAACATAAGGCAGTAACTTACTGTGAAAAGCACAAAGTACTTTTGGTTGTTCTCCCCAACACAGTTATTGACCCAAGGACAGTGATGGTCCATCTTCCGTATGCACCTCCTGCACACACTGAACAGCAGAGATCACACGGTTTACTGCCAGCGGATTTTCTCATGAAGCTCATCTATGAAAACAGTTTCTCGGTGTGGAAAGCCTTGCTTTAAATATTCAGTGTTCTGCTCTGCAGTTCCAGACATGCTGACAGGTCCATCTGTGGATCCTACCTGCAGTGGTGTGCTCGGTCAGGCTTGATGCTGCAGCATTTAGGACATTTGTAGACCACCTGTCCTGGTTTTAGCTGAAGGCTTTCTATGTACTCCTTAGTGGCATTCCCTTTTGGCACTGCCCCCTGTCAGCAAACCAACATGAAAGGACCTCAGTGTAGGTTGTTCACCACACAATGAAAAGGCAGGATGTTATCTCCACAAGTCATGACTAGAGGCAATTAATATTAGTGAGGCTCTGAGAACTTACAGGGTCTGTGCACATGGCCCTGAGGTGAGAGGCGAGGGCCAAAAAGGCCAGGCTGTTGAATAGTGTCCCGTTAACAATACTGTAGATCAGATTCTTGGAGGGCAGCAACATCACAAACACCACTACAAACTCTGCGTAAAAAATTAGAAGCCATGTGACGATGGCACACACGATGCCACAGGTATCTTTGATGAACCACAAGCCAGAGGTGGACGATGAAGTGATAACATCTTTGGAAACAGGGATGCGTTGTTCAGTCTGCTGGCACTCGGACACTGCCACAGTCCCGGTCTGCCCAAGTCCATGATCCACATCCCTGCACCTGTGCACTGGACTCTTCATCCTTCACCAAGGTAAGAGGTGACCTCAAACTGCCACCGGACTCCCTACACCTTCAGGGCATGGCCATTATTTGATGGGTAGAGTGGACTGCTGAAGGCTGAAAGACACATATTTGTTAACACTCAGGTCATGAAGTGTATTTCACAGCAGAGCTCGTCTCATGTGAAGTGACTTCAGAACTGTGATCTGAAGTTTCTCATAAAGGTTTTATGTCAGGAACTTTAAACTCCAAGACAAAACGGAGCAATTTCATTTCTCTTAAAAAAATCTGAAAAAAATCCAGTCACGGATCAATTTATTTTATTCATGTAAGTTCCAAGTCATGTGAATTTATGTTGACATAAATTGACATTATGAAAAAAATATAAACAATGCAACAAAGGAATTTTGAGTTTTAAAAATCTACACAATAACTTAATGTAAAAATATGAACAAATAAGTGTTTTGGATCATAACATATACTGCTCACAAAAATTAAAGGAACACTTTTTTTATTGGGCCTGTCATGAATTGAATTAAACCTGTCTGATAATTTTCTGGTTGGTTAAGCAGCTGAGGGCCTCGTTAATCAATTTCAGCTGTATTGGTGTTCATGGAATTAACAACAGGTGCACGTCAGTGGCAACAATTAGAAAACCCTCCAAACAGGACTGGTGTTACATGTGGAGGTCATTTCAAGTTTCTCCCTCTTGATCTTTTTTGGCTGGTTTTCCACTCGTGCTGATTTTGGCTTGATAATTATCCTTAATTATCTGCCATAAGGTATCCAGATGAAATCCTTGAACCCATTGTCAGACCCTACTCTGGTGCAGTAGGTCCTGGTTTCCTCTTAATGCACGACAATGGCTGGCCTCACGTGTCAAGAGTATGCAGGCAGTACCTGGAGGATGAAGGAATTGAAACAATTGAATGGCCTTCACCATCCCCTGACTTAAACCCAATAGAACATCTCTGGGACATTATGTTTGGGTCCATTCGGCACCGCCAGGTTGCTCCTCAGACTATACAACAGCTCAGGGATGCCCTCACACAGATCTGGGAGGAAATGCCACAAGACACCATCCATCGTCTCATTAGGAGCATGCCGCCACATTGTCAAGCATGCATACAAGCTGGTGGGGGCCACACAAGATACTGAAAAGCATTTTGAGTTGCAGAAATGAAGTTTTGTAAAAAATGGACTAGCCTGCTACATCTTCATTTCACTCTGATTTTATGGTGTCTACACAATTGAGCCTCTGTAGGCTGAACACTTTTATTTCCATTAAAAGACTTGGCATCCTTTTGTTCCTAAGACACTGCCCTGTCGTTATTCGTATAGATATCCAACTTCAAATTGAGATCTGATGGATCTAATGGGTTTCTTTAAAGTGCTCCTTTAATTTTTGTGAGCAGTATATTTACTTCATACTTCCAAGTATTTACACTAGCAGGACATTCTGTTCACTAACGCGTCCATGAGCCCAGTCTGACTTTGACATCTATTAATGTGCTTTTAACAGAAACTAAACTTTTTCTATTGTGCAGTAAAGCAGTCGAATCCTTCACCTACAGCCCTTCACAACCCCACCTGACATTACTAGCACAACCAAAATGACAAGGAATTTTGGAGCCGTCTAGCCCTACAGTTTTGAGCCAGAAGCTAGCTCAGACGAGGAAAACAAAGACATTCATGAATCTATGTGTCTGCAAGTGGATGCATCAGAATTGGATCGGAGCTTTTGGCTTGTGATTGTAGCATCTATTTCACTTTTTGCAAAAGCATTTTTACATCTGCTCCTGATTCTGAATTATTTGAATAAAGAAATACTCAAGAATACCAATTATAAACTTGTTTTTTTTTATATATATGTACATGACCTTCATAATGAGAAAAAAATCTACAAGAACAAGTTTAAAAACACCAAAAACACAATTTTCACTTGAGTGAGTCTTAAAAACTGGTGGAAATCCGATACATTTTCATCAGATTTTAAATGAAAGTTTTGGAGTTCAAAACAAACAGATGAGTGTAACCAAGATCTGTGTTTGGGTCTACAACCTTTGATGTTAAAAGAGCCATTCGGCTTGGTGTCCCACTGAACAAAACCCAGCAAGAGCCACAAACCCACATTATTGTTTAGAAAACTACACACTACTGATCTGTGTCAGGTCCCCCAGGTGCGACCTCACCCTCTGTGAGGCAAGAGCACTAACCACTTTTTCTGTGTGAAACAAATTTTACTTTTTGTCTTGGACTGCAGTGCATTTGAATTCCTTTCAAAGTAAAATACACTCTGTGTTGACTAATGTCCTCCGGCTGCAACAGACTTCCTAGAACAGAAAAATGCAGGAAATTCATGTAAAAAAATTACATTTTCCATTATTATATTAATTTGATGCACTGTCATTCTTTTTTCCTTAGTATTTTTTTTCTAAGATCAATAAATAAAAACTATATGAAAAAGCATTTAGAGACATTAGATACTATTGTGATTGAAGCAAAGATAATATTTGTTTTTGATGGTTTCTAATAATGAAAATTTCTGTAGTAGATGAAACCTTTTACCATCATTTTGCTCAGCTATCTGACAAGCTTGAATTTATGAAAAATAGAAAAGGACACAGACCATTTGATTATATATAAGATCCACAAGTGAAAGACTAGCTCCAGAGCTTCAGGTTGCAAAACCCTGGGGTCCGTTTCAAGAAGCGGGTTTTGTTGGAACTCTGAGTTCGTGAACTCGAAATTCAGTAAAACTCTTGAGTTTTCGGTTTCAGAAAGAGAGATGACTTAACCGGGTGCAAGCATCTTTGCTTTTTAAGCTCAATGTATTTGTACACTGTCCTGATAAATTAATAAACTAAACTAAACTAAACCCTTGAAAGTGGTCGAAACCAAGCCCGTTTCAAGAAGCAGGTTAATCTGAACGCAGAATCAATCACTATGGTTAAAGTTAAAGTCCCACTATTTGTCACGCACCAAGGTGTGTGAAATTTGTTCTCCGCATTTGACCCATCCCCTGGGGGAGCGGTGAGCTGCAGACACAGCTGCGCTCAGGAACCATTTGATGGTTAAACCCCCCAGTCCAACTCCTTAGTGCTGAGTGTCAAGCAGGGAGGCACTGGGTCCCATTTTTCACTGGGTCCCATTTTTCGAGTCCTTGGTATGACTCGGCCGGGATTTGAACCCACGACCTTCCAATGTCAGGGCGGACACTCTACCACAAGGCCACTGAGCTGGTAACTGAGTCTGTGAATGAAACCTGGTCTGGAGCAGGTTTTCTTCAGGAAACTTAGAGTCCTCTGCGGTCTCCACCCATTTTTAAAGTGAAGGATGTTCAAATAGAACTTCCTCATTCACCGTATTTTCCGGACTATAAGTCGCGCTTTTTTTCATAGATTTTCCAAGGGTGCGACTTATACTCAGGAGCGACTTATATGTGATTTTGTTAGACATAAATAGGCTCGTATATTTATTATTTTCCCCACTTAAACCGGTTTCCTTTTGGCGGTTGTTTCCCAATAACAACCACTAGAGGGCACTGTATGTTTTGTATCAGTATCTACTGCTGTCAGCTGACAGAAACGCAGAAGAAGAAGTTACGTTCAAAACAAACGTTCCTGATAATCTAATCATTTTCCTCATGGATGTTATGATGTTTCTCTCATTTGCATCAAGACATTATTATTATTGTTTTTATTTTTCTCTTCCTGGGCTAATGCGGGACAACAAGCCATCAAACTGGGTTACAAACAGACAGAAGAGCAGCTAAAAACTGTCATTTAGATGCAGCTCCTGCAGGCTAGAAGGTAACGATCACCGTAAGAAAAAGACAAAAAACTGCTGTCCTGAACCCAGAATGGAGAGATGATTATAGGTGCTTTCTTTAAAATAAATAACTTAACCTCTCAACATCACCCGTATCTTCTGTGTATTTTAAATGAGATAAACAGCCAAAGCCTCCATCATGTAGCGATGAGGCTAAAAACTTCAGACAGCTTCTCCAATGGGAGTGTCTGGTTTATGAACACATTTTTGGACAAGCATTGAGCATTAAATTAGACGAACATCAAAAGATTCAGCTGACTCGAAGTTGACACACGAATCGCATTTGATGTCAAATGCAACGTTACGTCGGGCTTGTTGAATTTGTTCATAAATGTTGGACTATTCTCTCAAAAGTGCGACTTATACTCCGGAGCGACTTATATATGTTTTTTTCTTCTTCATTTTGCATTTTTTGGCTACTGCGACTTATAATCCGGTGCAACTTATAGTCCGGAAAATACGGTACATTTAGAGAACATTCACATTAGAGACGTCACGTTTCCAACACACAGAAACCAAAATGACATGTTCATTCATAGAGGATCATGTAGAGAGGAGGCTGGATTAATCCAGAGGAAATGTTATTTACGTCGGTAGAGGATTTGGAGGACACGAGTCGATTGACTGCAGTTTCCCCGATTCATTTTTATTTGAGTGATATTATAAATAGTGAGTTTTTCCAGGGACAGGGACTCGATATCATTAATACAGAGTTTTCTTTTCCTCATTTTAAACTTTAGAAATTATTGAAGTTCCTGCAAGCATATGCGACTATAGGAGAACATTTACTGCAAGAAAAGCAACACAGCTGCAGTGGTAGAACAGAGAGAAAATATCTGCAGAGTTATTCGAATGATTCCAAATAATGAATAAATAATGTCAGGAAGGTTATTTTGTCTCTTGTTAAGGAATGGTTTTTGATCTGTTACTAATTTAACCAGTAATCTCCGTAATCGCATGAATAACCGGTTTTGGTAACCCCCTCTCCCCTCTTCTCGGTGTTTGACATTCCATAATTTCTATTGTTAAGGGTTTAAAATAAGGAAAAGAAAACTGTATTTTAGCGAGTCTCTGGAAAAACCCACTATTTATAATATCGCTGAAATAAAGATGAATTGGGAAACTCCAGTCAGTCGTCTCGTGTCCTCCAAATCCTCTACCGACGTAAATAACATTTCCTCTGGATTAATCAGCCTCCTCTCTACATGATCCTCTATGAATGAACATGTCATTTTGGTTTCTGAGTGGTGGAAACGTGACGTCTCTAATGTGAATGTTCTCTAAATGTTCATGAGGAACTCATATTTGAACATCTTTCACTTTAAAAAGGGGCGGAGACCGCAGAGAACTCTAAGTTTCCTGAAGAAAACCTGCTACCGACCAGGTTTCGTTCACAGACTCAGTTACCATAGTGATTGATTCTGAGTTCAGCTTAACCCGCTTCTTGGAACGGGCTTGGTTTCGCCCACTTTCCCGGGTTTGAGTTATCTCTCTTTCTGGAACCGAAAACTCAGAGTTTTACTGAATTTGGAGTTCACGAACTCAGAGTTCCAACAAAACCTGCTTCTTGGAAAGGGCCCCAGGGGCGTAGAAACGTAGAAAACGAAAATGACACGTTCATTCATAGAGGATCATGTAGAAAGGAGGCTGGATTAATCCAGAGGAAATGTTATTTACGTCGGTAGAGGATTTGGAGGACACGAGTCGACTGACTGGAGTTTCCCAATTCATTTGTATTTCAGCGATATTATAAATAGTGAGTTTTTCCAGGGACTCGTTATTAAAAAATACTGTTTTCTTTTCCTTATTTTAAACCCTTAACAATAGGAATTAAGGAATGTCAAGCACCGGAGAAGGATGTGGACTTATCCACCGTCCGGGATTTGCGTCAGACATTAGCTCAATTGACAGCAACGCTGCCTCCCACCGCATAGGTAGCGAGTTCGACTCCTGGCTACGGAAAGTTATTTTTACGTTTAAAAAAATTTGGCGAATATTTTTTAAGTCTTGAGAATTAAAATTAAATAAATACTTTTTTAACATATGCCAGGCAGCTACAGTTTCTTTTTAGCGTGCAGTGATATCTGTGTGTGTAGGTGGGGGGTTACGATCACGGAGATTACTTATTAGATTGGTAACAGATCAAAAACCATTCCTTACTCAACAAGAGACAAAATAACCTTCCTGACATTATTTATTCATTATTAGAAATGATTCAAATAACTGCAGATATTTTCTCTCTGTTCTACCGCTGCAGCTGTGTTGCTTTTCTTGCAGTAAATGTTCTCCTATAGTCGGCATATGCTTGAAGGAACTTATCAATTTCCCTCGCCGGAAGTACGTAACTCAGCTGTTTGTTCCCGTTGCCATGGTGAATCGTGCTGTCTTTGCTCCATTGATCAGGGCTTTTTATGGTCGCGACGCTCACACCTGATTCTGGTTCTGACAACTTCAAGTTGATTGATTCAAACATTTTCAGCTGTTCTGAAACCGAAAACCCTGAGTTTGGGAATTTAGAGTCCAGTGACTCTAAGTTCAGGTTCGAACTCTAAATTTGTTGAACCTGCTTCTTGAAACGGGCCCCTGGTCTTCACCAAATCCTAAACGCCGGGTATTTTATGCCTCAACGCTGTAAGTGTGTTTTAAATAGAAAGATAGGCATTGTGTTGTTTTAATTAGGTTTGCGATACTAGTAATTCTGGTTCATACATATAGAGTCAAATCAGGGCCATAAATATTTGAAACACAAATAAAACATAAAAAGATAAATAAATAAAGTTGGTGTTTGGCCAAAAAAATATAAGATCTCCAAAACTTTTTGCTATTCTTAAATAAACTTAATTATTTTCAGCTACAAATGTTCTGTTTTTAGAGTTTCAAAATTCAAAATTTCAGTTTTAAAACTTTTTTTCCACTTTTAACTCCTTTTTTTTTTGTTTTCAAATCTGAAAATTTCAGTTTCAAAACTTTTGGCCCTGTCGTGGTGCGTTGGGGCTAACGCAAGGGACCAATCAAAACAGATGAGGGTGGTAACTTCAGTCCCGGTGCATTCACTGATTCTGTGAACTGTGATAATTACGGTCAGAAAATGTCTGTTTAGTCTGTACTATCATAGTCTGAAGTTGTCCATAGACGGCTGTAAAAAGCAGAGGTCTATCACGTATAAACCGCATGTCCAAAACTCTGTTCTAGCCTGTTCAAAATACCATCTTGTGTTAAATGCAGGTGTAGAAAACGTCCTTATGCTTGGATAAAATAGCTCTGTGGTGAGTCGCCCTTATTAAGCCTACAGAACACTTTGTTAAATACTGGTTGGCGGTGGTGAACTGGTACTGCGCAGGACTTGGAAATATTTTGCTAGAACTAACATAGGTTCAAATTCTACTATTGGCAGATTTTATTGCTTTTTTTTTTTTTACACAGCTTTGTGAACTATGCAGGACTGTGTAATCGTTTTAAAAAAATTGTTCATATCACAAAAAAAGTGTTTTTATGGGTAATGAAATGTAACTATATACTTAAAAAAAATAAGTTAAAACCTGCCAGCAGTGAGATTCAAACCCGGGTTAGTCCTAGAAAATGAATTCTAAGTCTCGCGCATTACCACTGCACCACCAGCGCCCTAAAATAGGTTCATTGCTCTGTAGAGTTAATAAGGGCGACCCACCACACGGTGCACGACGTGGGCATCAGATATTCATGAAACATTCGGTCATCCATAGATTTCTCTCATTTTCAAACAGGGATCAAGTGTTTCTGCTGTGACAGCTTGTTGGTTTGGTCATTTGTTTACTATAAAAGGAGATTTCTTTATCGTCTGCGACAAAGATAGTCTGTTTTGATATTTACAATTATTATTAATGTAATAAATATTTGTAAAAACAGAAGGGGGAGAGCAAAAAAGAAACATTAAGTGAAATCAAAACAATAATGATGCTAAAAGTCATCAAAAGAAAGAGAGCATACATTAAGAAACTACTGTGTTTACTGCGAGGCTCAAACTCACATTTCCTGCAAGAGAAAAGTTAAAGTGTAAGCGTACTAGGCATGAGGCCACGGGAGATGACTGGAGCAACGATAGTGTTTTTGTAGTTTTATCCAAGCATAAGGACGTTTTCTACGCCTGTATTTAAGACAATAAAATGGTATTTTGAACAGGCTAGAACAGAGTTTTGGGCACGTGGTTTGTATCTAACCCAACCTGCCACAATGGGGCCAGAAATTCTGAAACTGAAATATTCAGATTTGAAAACAAAGAAAGGAGAAAAAAAAAAAGGAGTTGAAAGTGAAAAAAGATTTGAAACTAACAAAACAAGTTTTGAAATTGAAATTTTGAAACCCTAAAAACAGAACATTTGAAGATGAAAATATCTAAGCTTTTTATAGAATAGGAACATTTTTTGGACCGTTTACATTTCTTTTGGGCAAACATGAATATTTTTTTCAAAATGTTTTATTTGGGTTTCAAATAGTTATGGTTGAAAAATAGCTCCATACATACAAAGCAATATGCATTTCCCTTGACGGTAAAAGTGCTTTATTGGATGGTGTATCACCTATTTTATTGCCTTTAACGTTACATTCACAAATGTTAAAACATCCAAGTGTCTCGTTGTAACATCGCGTTTCACACAAAAATGAAAAAAAGTCTATTGAAAAGTCTACTGCTCTCGCTATCTTCGGAGGACGGTTGGAAAATGTGAAATCCTACCGTCAATAGAACGGAGGCTCGGGGATTCATGTTTGCAGTTATGACCAGAATCATGACGTACAAGATAAATGCGTTGGTCGAGATGTTTTCACATCTTAAAGTCAGGAACAGCTCGACATCAATATGTCAATAGCGTGGAAGAATACTAGCTTAAACTAGCCGTGTAGCTAATGCTGCAGCCTGGATCAAAAACATTCAGATGAAAAGCTACAGATACTTAAAGACACCGGCCTGTGCTCATCAGACTCGTTTATCATTTTCACGATCCTACCGAATCTTACCTGCATACTAACCATCATCAGCTTGATTTTCACCTTCCTGCTCTTTCCCCCGACTCGGTCAACGACCCGCCCCTCATCAGCAACTGTACGGCATGACGTTATAGCAATGGCCAATTGGATCCATATCCATATCCGTATCTTTAGTCTTTCTGTTTTGCTAAGGCTGATGTTATTCGCACGTATTTAGAAAATGCGCCCGAGAGGAAGGCGAATGCTGAGCTGCAGCGAGACTGAACCAAAACAGGAAGTCGGGGTTTTCCTTAACCATGAAGTGTGTTTAAGATCACCCAGCACCTCGCCTGCATCGTCGGCGAGACCGATGAGTTATATATCACTAGAGATGACATGCTAGCTTGATGCATACGCAGAGTTGGCCGCCATATTGGAATGGTATAGATGTCTGTTTACTGATGTCTGTTTACTGCTGTGTTACAATTGTACAAACAGATCTGGAAAAACTAGAATGTGACTTTTCACTAGTAAATTATCACTGTCAACTGATAAAAGAGAACTTCTAGAAAACATTTGAACAAGATCTGAGTGAGTTTACTCTCAATAATTAAAATTTAGACCAGGGGCCCGTTCCAAGAAGCAGGTTCAACAAATTTAGAGTTGAAACCTGAACTTAGAGTCACTGGACTCAAAATTCTCAAACTTGGAGTTTTGGGTTTCAGAACAGCTGAAAAACTTTGATTCAATCAACTTGAAGTTGTTGGAACCAGAATCAGGTGCGAATATTAAAAGCCCTGATCAATGGAGCAAAGACAGCACGATTCACCATGGCAACGGGAATAAACACCTGAGTTCCACACTTCTGGCGATGGAAATTGACATGCTCCTTCAAGCATATGCCGACTACAAGCACATTTTCTGCAAGAAAAGCAACACAGCTGCAGAGGTAAAACAGAGAGAGAAAATATCTGCAGAGTTAATGCGTACGTCTACATTTGAATCATTTCAATTCAGTATAAGAATTCAATAATGTCAGGAAGGTCATTTTGTCACTTGTTAAGTAAGTGTGATGGGTGACACCTGTAGGGTGTGGCTCTGCCATTAAGGCCCCTTTAAATAGGAGTGGGCGGGGCTGCCCAGCAGTGCCAGATTCTTGTGGGTGGCCAGGTTGACTGCTGGGCCCACGCTGTTTGTGTGCCATTGGGGTAAATTTGTTTTTTGTTAATCATGTTTGTTTTTTATTGCTTTTTAAATATTTTTAATTTATGTATTTTATGACAGGGCTGCAGTATCTGAAGGTAGACTTACAGGGTAAATGACTGAGTGTGGGTCCTCGATACCACAGGTATGCGGTATTTTATTGCTTTTGATGTTTTAAAGAACTGGGTATTTTAACAACTGATTGTTTTTATTCCCCAGTCATCATACCACTACTTGCTGTCCTTTTTATATTGTGTTTTTAGTTTTTTTTTTACTCCAGTTAGTCTGCAAGACACAGACTAACTGCTTTTACACTTTTTTTAATATCTTTATTTGTGGTCACTTCCGGGTCTGTAATTTGTTTGCCAGCCGATTAGTTTTCTAGCATGTGCATGTGTGTAGTGTTTGTCATTTTATAAGTTTTTACCTTTTTATCCTTTTAAACCGTTTGCAGTGCTCGCAGCAAGTTGCTGCCTTACATTTGTGTTTTATCTCGGCTCAGGACAACAGTGAAACATTTTAAAGACCAGGAATGCTGTAACCAATAAATATTGTCAATTTATTTGAACACGCCTGTCTCCCATGTTTTTATGGCTCCATTTGCAACATAAGGAATGGTTTTTGATCTGTTAATAATTTAACCAGTAATCTCCGTAATCGCATGAATGACCATTATTCTTAACCCCCCGCCCACCACATACACACACACACAGATAGCACTGCATCCTAAAAAGAAACACTGTAGCTGCCTGGAATATGTTAAATAAGCATTTATTTAATTTTAGTTCTCAAGACTTAAAAAATATTCAGTGAAAAGTTTTTTTCTTTTTTTATTTTTTTTTTTATTTTTTTTTAACCGTAAAAACAATTTCCGAATCCAGGATTCGAACTCAGTTCTCCGCAGGGGGAAGCAGCATTGATGAGCTAATATTTCACGTCTTTAGTGGCACAGTAGATGAGTAAGGACTAATGACTGATAACCTGATTGCATTAATGTGCATCTTAGCTGCATGTGTTTCATGTCGCCAACAAAGATTTTTTGCATCATAAAAAAGCAGTAGAAAAATGAATTCATTATTCACTCGTAGAAAAATGAATTGGCTGTTAATTTATAAAACTCTGCTTGGTTTGTCTCCACCTTTTCTGAGGCAGCTTTTGCATACGTATTCTCCTCTGCTAAACTGTTCAGTTAACAATCCTCAAATCAAACTCTTCACATGGTTCTGTGTCTTCTCAATCTGCTGCGGCCAAAGACTGGAATGATTTACAAAAAGCTCTCAGATTGGACTGTTTTATTTCACTTGATTCTTAAATGCATCTTAACCATTTTAAAGATAATTGCAGCTGTTTCAGTGTAAAGATTTTAGGGTTTTATACTTTAAGATTTTTTTCCTGATTCTATTTAATTTTATGTATTCCTGCTTTGCTAGAGTTCAGACACACATTGCTTTGCTCCCCCTTCTGCTTTTAATTTTCGCTGATTATTTTCCTTTTTTCTTTTTTAATGACACCAGCAATAACTTTTGACTATTTTTAAATCATCGGGTCAGTCTTATTTTTCTTTTTTACTCTAAACAAAATGATTTTTTTCCTGAATTCCGCTTAATACATTTTATCTTGAGCCTGAAGCCGAAGCCTGATATACGGAGCAGCAGCTAACACAAGGCTAACTAGCAGCAAGATGCCTTCCCTTTCCACAAAGGATTACCAAGACCTTCTGGAGAAGATCACAGCGCTGGAAACTAAGGTTCGCCACATAGAAGTGAACGTGGAGGTAAATGGACTTTATGGAAACAACACAACTTTGCCACTACCTCATCTCAGCAGAGAAGAGAAAGCTAACACGCAGCTAAATGGCACAGATTCTACAGAGAGAAAGACAACATCTGTGGACAATAACAAACAATCGAAAGATGTCCTCCCTGGAACCATCTCGGAGCAAAGCCAAAGAATAAGTCCAACAGCTGGAGAATTGGAGGACATGAGAGGACCGACCCCCCGCAGAGAGCTGAAGCCTCTGAGGCTGACTGGCCTTCTCTTCCTACGAGACAGAGGACCTCATCTACTCCCATACACCGGAGGAAAGAAGCCAAGCATGAACGAAGCGGTGACCCTGCAAAACAGATTTGCTCCACTGTCAGATGACCCCGGATTACCTAACGACCATCCACTGGAAAGCAGCACGAGGAGGACCTGTAACCCATCAGAAGGTAAATGGCCAGAAAGAAAGCTGAAGGCTCGGCCTGAGACTCTGATTGTGGGTGATTCCACTGTAAAAGATGTTCAGTGGTTCTGCAGCAGGAACACTAAAGTCCTGTGCTTTCCAAACGATATGGTCAGTGACATGAAGGAGAGAATTCTGCAAACTGTGGCAAAGTATCCATCAGTACAAAACATTGTACTACACACAGGGTCAAATGATGTGTCCAAGCAAAAATCTGAAGTTTTAGAGCAAGACTTCACTGGACTGATAACAACTTTGAGCTCCATGAATGCAGCTGTCTTTATCAGCGGTCCCATTCCAACAATTCGAGGAGGAGAAAAGAGATTCAGCAGGCTGTTGGCACTGAACAGGTGGCTTTCTGCGACATGTGGTGAAACAGGAATTCATTTCATCAACAACTTTCACATTTTCTGGGAACGCAAACATCTTTTTAAAGAAAATTGATTCAGTTTAGATCGGGAGTTAAACTGTTCTCCTCCAATCTCTTCTACTTCCTGCGTCATGCCAAGACTAAGATTAATTAATATCAATGTCAAGGCTAGACACAGACTGGATCCACACGAGGAACGGAGCTGCCCCCACTGGAGGAAAACGTCAAAAACGGGAAACCTGCCTCTGAGCACCGGAAGAGGAAAAACGAGGACGATGGACCCTCCCAAACACCACCAAACCAACAAACCCGTGATGGTTCTCCCTCCCCCTCTTCACCCCATCTGAAATTCACAGAGCAGATGATGGAGCGAGTCGGGATTGGGCTTCGATCTACCCCTCTGGCTAATCCATTTTTGTCCCCCATAACTCTGTCACCAGAATGTTCGAAGGGACGACATAAAGCCCCACCCTCTCCTGTACAACATCATATCCTGTCCCTGCAGTCAGATGTTTGATGTGTTGAGGGTCCAGGCTGTGGATATAACAACAGTCATGATGTTCTCCAGAAAAACCTGGGGCCCTGTTCTCTAGAAACACACACCGTTTCTGTACTTGTTACTAACAGGAGAAACGTAATCTGCCCAAAACGCAGACAAAGGATTTTAAAAGAGGTAAACATTTCCTCTGAACCTTTCCAGAAACAGAAGGTAAATGAAAATATTATTACTCCTAGACCTCTCAAGTTGGCACTTTTAAATGTCAGGTCTTTAGCAGGAAAAACATTTTTAATTAATGATTTTATCACTGAGAAAAGTTGATTTTATGTTTTTGTCGTGGTGAGTGGACAGATCCCAGAGCAGAGTCAGGTGAGATGGAACAGCGGTGAAGTTTATTAGCCTCACAAATACAGAAACAAATAACTGAAGCACACTGGTAGCGGAGGCAGGGAGCTAGGCCGATGAAAAGCTTTTACCAGGAACCAGGAGGGAGCCAAACTCAATGTAAATAACCTGGCAGGTTGGAGGAGCCAGGGAGAGGCTTTTATAGGTACTTCCATTAAGGATGGGAAGCAGGTGTGCAAAGCCACCAGGTAGTGAGAAGATGGCAACAGAGGGAAGCAACATCATAAAACAACCAGGACTAAGTGATAAACTAGAATGGGCGGGGCCTGTCTACACACACACACTCTATAGTTACACACACACACTTGTTGGCCAAAGTAGTCTCCACATTTAAACTAAACATACTCACATATACTATACATATACTACACATGTACTCAATTCAACTGTAACTGCAGCTCACACGCTCCATCATACAAACCCATTCAGATAAAGACTTTCATTCTGTCACACAAACGGTTAGTGCTAAGGTGAGCTGATACCTGTGCTCAGGTGAGTGTTTATGTTTCGCTGAGGTGGATGGTGATGGAATGTCCTCAGGGGGAGAGCGCCAGGCCATCCCCACGCCAAGACCCCCCGCCGGGGCAGCAGCTGCAGCCAAGACCCCCCAACACCCGCCATGGAGCCGCGGAGAGAAACCGCCCGCCGATGCTCCCTCCAACCAATGACGCCATTCCATCAACGCCAGCACCACCGCCAACAGCTCCCGGTTTCCCACGTCATAGTTCCTTTCTGCCGATGAGAGCTGCCGAGAGAAGAAAGCGCAGGGGTGCATCTTCTGATCAGAGGATGACTGCTGGGAAAGCACCGCCCCGACTCCAGACTCCGATGCATCCACTTCCACGATGAACTGAGCTGTAGGATCTGGATGGGATAATATAGGAGCAGAACAAAACACACGCTTCAACCTCTGAAAAGCTGAATCAGCTTCTGAGGACCAGGAGAACTGTTCTTTTACAGAGGTGAGCCTGGTGAGGGGGAGGCAACAGAACTTTAATTCCAGATAAACCGGCGATAAAAGTTGGCAAACTCCAGAAACCGCTGGTGCTGTTTCCTGTTGGTGGGAGTAGGCCAGTCCGCCACTGCTTTAATCTTAGCAGGGTCTGGCTTGAGTTGCCCCTTCTCGATTACAAAACCAAGAAAACTTATAGTGGACACATGAAAGTCACATTTCTCACCCTTGACATAAACCCTATTGGCTAACAACCGCTGAAGGACATGTCTGACATGTTGAACATGCTCTTCAAGAGTCCATAAAATATCAAAATATCATCTAAATAAACAAACACAAATCTATTCAACACGAAGCACATCATTAATTAAACATTGAAAAACAGCAGGTGCATTAGTCAATCCGAAGGGCATAACGGTGTACTCAAAATGTCCCAGGGGGGTGTTGAAAGCCGTCTTCCACTCATCACCCTCTTTGATTCTAACCAAGTGATAGGCATTTCGGAGGTCTAGCTTAGTGAAAATGGTTGCAGTCTGAAGGGAACTGAAGGCAGAGTCTATGAGTGGAAGAGGGTACTTGTTTTTTACAGTAATGTCATTCAGGCCCCTGTAATCGATGCAAGGGCGGAGGGTCTTATCTTTCTTTTCAACAAAAAAGAACAAAGCCCCTACAGGAGAGGAAGCGGGGCGAATGAGTCCAGCTGCCAGACTCTCTGTGATATAAGTCTCCATGGCTTCTCTCTCAGGTTTGGAGAAGTTATACAACTGTGGAGGCAGTGGAGCACCAGGTATCAACTCAATCTCACAGTCATAGGGTCTATGGGGGGGCAGAGAAGTAGCACGGTCCATTGAAAAAACATCGTTGAGTTCATGATACTCTGGTGGAACTAAAGAAAGGTCTACAGCAGGGGTCTCAAACTCGCGGCTCGGGGGCCATCTGTATTGTATTGTATTTCATACTAAACTTTATTTATATTATGTTTTATTTTATTTATTTATATATGTAACGGGAGACAAAAATTGACGCTGGACCGGAGATGACGTCAGGGCGGGCCGGAAGGAGGAAGAGGAACGCGGGAAGGAGAGAAGACGAAGTCGGACGAAACGAGGGCGGAGACGCAGAGGAAGCGAGGAAAACGAGCATTAAAATGCAGTCCCTGTACTCTCCGTGGTAAAACGGTTTGGAGTGGCGCGGTCTCAGTCCAGCCGCGTGAGCAGAGCGGAGCGACAGCCAGCACGTGAGGAGGAGAGGAGCGGCCACGGTCAGCGAGCTTCCCGGAGGTGGAACGTCGGAGCGTTGAGGCGGCGCAGTCTCGGTCCAGCTGCGTGAGCAGAGCGGAGCGACAGCCAGCACGTGAGGAGGAGACGAGGCAGCCGCAGACATCGGATTGGCCGAGGCGGGAACGTCGGAGCTTCGGGGCGAATCTACCTTCATCCAGTTACGTTGGCAGAACCTGACGACGGCCGGCACGTGTGGGTGAGAGAGCAGGTACGAACATCCGCTACCATCCTTCTCTCAGTCTTTGCTGAATCGACACGTGCATAGAAATTTCACGTAAAACCGGAAGTAGGTGGGTACTTTCAAAATAAAAGTCTTCACAACATAAATACACAAAATAAGCTGTATCACAGTGT